>NC_091150.1:56211293-56418793 GCF_040958095.1 Procambarus clarkii | reverse complement strand
TGAAAACATATATATATAGATAAAAGAAAAATATATATAAATTCCTCAGTAAGTAGCATAATATAAATATCCTAGAATAGAATATAAATAAATAATTTATATTCCTAATTGAAGTATGACTTATACAATTAATGTCTCCTCAGATAAAAAATATCACCTACACTAGAACAAGGAACCATTACAAGACTTAACTCAAAAGTAGAATATATGTTATCAGTTCACTCTCCAGCCCACTACTGGAGCTCCGCCAGCCTGACCACTCCTATCTGCCTCATATGAGAAGTTGCCAGAAGATAAATACCATTCTTAACTAGTATAATACCTATGAAAGTAACCACTTTCAAACTAGACAAAAAATACTAATATAATGTTTCATACATGCAAATAATATAACAAAAAAGTATAAATAATCTTCCTAATATTAAATAACAGAGTTACTTCTAAAAGGAGGCGACATCTGGCAACCCAACAACCGCGTCCAATAATCTTCCGGTCTCTTCACAGGTATCAGACAGGAACCTTTCCTGTCCCCCCAACAAGCAAGCCAAGACCCCAATTATGTTGCCACATCCTATCTTAATATAATATAAGAGCCAACACACACACACATTATATATATATATATATATATATATATATATATATATATATATATATATATATATATGTCGTACCTAGTAGCCAGAACTCACTTCTCAGCCTACTATTCAAGGCCCGATTTGCCTAATAAGCCAAGTTTTTCTGAATTAATATATTTACTATAATTTTTTTCTTATGAAATTATAAAGCAACCCTTTTCTCTATGTATGAGGTCAATTTTTTTTTATTGGAGTTAAAATTAACGTAGATATATGACCGAACCTAACCAACCCTACCTAACCTAACCTAACCTATATTTATAGGTAAGGTTAGGTTAGGTAGCCAAAAAAAGCTAGGTTAGGTTAGGTTAGGTAGGTTAGGTAGACGAAAAAACATTAATTCATGAAAACTTGGCTAATTAGGCAAATCGGGCCTTGAATAGTAGGCTGAGAAGTGCGTTCTGGCTATTAGGTACGACATATATATATATATATATATATATATATATATATATCGTACCTAGTAGCCAGAACGCACTTCTCGGCCTACTATTCAAGGCACGATTTGCCTAATAAGCCAAATTTTCCTGAATTAATATATTTTCTCAAATTTTTTTCTTTATATATATATTTCTTTATATTTTTTTCTTTATACAAATTTATATATATATATATATATATATATATATATATATATATATATATATATATATATATATATATATATATATATATATATATATATATATATATATATATATATATATATATTATTAAATAGGACCGAAAAAGTAAGATTAATAATTCTAACACGAATTTTCTCGATCTTTCGTACATTTCTTTTCACTGTTGGTGGTAATTCAAAAATCAATTCTCCAAAATTCATTTTTATTTCTAGTCTGATGCGACACTTGAGCGCGTTTCGTAAAACTTATTACATTTTCAAAGACTTTAGTTTACACATACACAACTGAATAGAACTTACACATCTCCGATTTGTTTATATCTACATTTGAGTGAGGTGGATGGGGTGAGGTGGTATTAATAGGGTATTAAATTCATCAACACAAGACAGAACACGCAACAATGGGTATTGAATGGAAGTGATTGTAGAAAGCCTATTGGTCCATATTTCTTGATGCTTCTATATTGTAGCGGAGTCTTGAGGTGGTTGAATATAGTTGTGCATTAATTGGCTGTTGATTGCTGGTGTTGACTTTTTAATGTGTAGTGCCTCGCAAACGTCAAGCCGCCTGATATCGCTGTATCTATCGATGATTTCTGTGTTGTTTACTAGGATTTCTCTGGCGATGGTTTGGTTGTGGGAAGAGATTATATGTTTCTTAATGGAGCCCTGTTGCTTATGCATCGTTAAACGCCTAGAAAGAGATGTTGTTGTCTTGCCTAAATACTGGGTTTTTTGGAGCTTACAGTCCCCAAGAGGGCATTTGAAGGCATAGACGACGTTGGTCTCTTTTAAAGCGTTCTGCTTTGTGTCTGGAGAGTTTCTCATGAGCAGGCTGGCCGTTTTTCTGGTTTTATAGTAAATCGTCAGTTGTATCCTCTGATTTTTGTCAGTAGGGATAACGTTTCTATTAACAATATCTTTCAGGACCCTTTCCTCCGTTTTTTGAGCTGTGGAAAAGAAGTTCCTGTAAAATAGTCTAATAGGGAATATAGGTGTTGTGTTAGTTGTCTCTTCAGAGGTTGCATGGCGTTTCACTTTCCTTCTTATGATGTCTTCGACGAAACCATTGGAGAAGCCGTTGTTGACTAGGACCTGCCTTACCCTACAGAGTTCTTCGTCGACTTGCTTCCATTCTGAGCTGTGGCTGAGAGCACGGTCGACATATGCGTTAACAACACTCCTCTTGTACCTGTCTGGGCAGTCGCTGTTGGCATTTAGGCACATTCCTATGTTCGTTTCCTTAGTGTAGACTGCAGTGTGGAAACCTCCGCTCTTTTCCATGACTGTTACATCTAGAAAGGGCAGCTTCCCATCCTTTTCCATCTCGTAAATGAAACGCAGCACGGAACTCTGCTCCAATGCCTCCTTCAGCTCCTGCAGATGTCTGACATCAGGTACCTGTGTAAAAATGTCGTCAACATACCTGCAGTATATGGCCGGTTTCAAGTTCATGTCGACTAAGACTTTTTGCTCGATGGTACCCATGTAGAAGTTTGCAAACAGGACACCTAGGGGTGAACCCATGGCGACCCCATCTACTTGCTTATACATGTGCCCATCCGGGCTCAAGAAGGGTGCCTCTTTAGTACAAGCTTGGAGTAGTTTCCTTAGAATATTTTCTGGTATGTCAAGAGGAGTACAGGCTGGATCACGATACACTCTGTCGGCTATCATCCCGATTGTCTCGTCCACAGGTACGTTGGTGAACAGTGATTCTACGTGCAACGAGGCTCTTATCCCTTATCCCTTATCATGTGCCCTCTTTAAGTTACGAAATTTCTGTGTTTGTGCCTCTGGATTTAATTGATAAGAATTTAAGATGCTCTTCTTAACGAAATCGTAAATAAAGCAGTTAGCATCAGGAAGTGATGCAAAGCCCTCCTGACTTGCCTCTTAACTGACTTTGCATGACTGGAACCAACTGATCTACAGGCAAATTCATGCTGACTACAATTGTAGCTGACTACAATTGTAAAAAATGAGAGAAGACCTCAGGATCTTCCTCATTAAATTTAGGCAACTCTACATATTTATTAATTCTAGACTGAAGATTGGTGTTGTTTGGAACATTACTAGTGTTACCATGGCCAGCTGCAATTCTGTGCTTCAACTCTATTTCTATCTGACTCCATTTGTTGTTGAACCTCTAATTGTCTCTGCTTAGCTTCCTCTAACTTCAACTGAGCTGCAAATCTGGCATTCTATGCCTCTAGTTCTACTTGTTGTTGTCTCTGTTGAGCCTCAATGTCTCTCTGTTGAGACTCAATGTCTCTCTGTTGAGCCTCTGCCTCTAATTCTCTCTGTTGCTTTTGAGTCTCTAGTCTAGCTAGTTCAAGCTGAGATTCTAACTCAAGACGTTTTAATGCTACTTGATCACCTGACCCTTCAGCTAATTCATCTAGTATGTCGTCTTCCAGTTTACCATCTTCCACTATGTGGATGACTATCACTTTCACTAACTGGGCTTTAACCATTCTGTTATTAGCAGTTAAATCTAATTTACCTGCCATATAAATCAAGGTAGACTTTGTCAGGCTTTTAATCCCTTCAAACTTTGGCTCTGACAGCAACAACTCCACTTTATTTTCCATAATTAATCACTTTAAATTTATTAACACTTTACTCACAAAATGTAAAATTACAACAATACTGAACACCTGCTTGACCCTGCACTAGCAACAACACTTACCTCAATCGTGAAGCGTGGTGGTCAACACAGGCAGAGCAGTAGTACAGAGCAGCATCCACTTGGCATGGCAACACTTAAGTTCACACTTTACCTTGGAAGGCATTTACAATTAATACAAGTTACAAGTAACACAAAGAAGTTAATAAGCAGTAATTATAATGTGGGAACAACTCCCCGGACTCAGCCCCTCCCCCCCATAATTTGTTATCTATCTGGTACAGCAAAGCTCGTGTATCAGCACTGGAAACGTATCTAGAGGGAGAGACCCATGCATGTAATTGCATGGGACCGAAATGCAACTGTGTAGATACAAACAATAATGGAAAATGAAAACACATATATATATAAAAGAAAAATATATATAAATTCCTCAGTAAATCTATATAAATAAAAATGTAAATGTTCGTTTGTTCAAAATCGCTAATCTCCGAAAGTTCTTCACTGATTGCTTTCAAATTTTCATACAACGTTCCATTGGCATCCGACCGGGTTTTTATATACATGCTATATAAATGGCACGTGTGTGACGAGAAAAAAAACATGTTTTTTTGAAAAACTATTTTTTTCTTGTGAGGGAAATCTTCGAAACCCCTTTACCGATTGCTTTGAAATTTTGACACAACGTTGCATTCGAATAGGTGCGTGTTTTTTTTATATAACTATTATATACATGCTTCACCTGTGACAGGAAAAAACACCCTTTTTTTGAAAAACTGCGCCATCTGTTGGACGTTTGAGCAACACACGGTTTAATTTCTAAAAGTTCTTCACCAATTTCTTTGAAATTTTGAAACTGCGTTCCATTCAAATATGCGTGTGTTTTAATATACCTTTTATATAGATCCCACACCTGTGAAAGGTAAAAATATGGGGAAAAACAGGGACACTTTTTTGGGGGAAAAAACAGCATCATCTGTTGCACGTAAGAGAAACACACGCTATACTAAATATGCTACAACTCTATTTCAATGTTTCTGGTTGCATTGACAAATTTAATTATCATAGATTTCGATTTAATTTCTTTTTTATTTAATTATTTTGAGTGCCATTGGGATGGAATTGAGCTGTGTTGTTTACCATACCATTCATTTCACAAGTATAAGTATATGCCACACCTGTGACAGGTAAAAACATTCTTTGTTTAACACTTTCGCTCTTCCAGAGCGAGCGCTCCACCTTCCCTAGTGGTTTTGGACGTTCCATGGGAGCACGTGGTAATACTGAAAAGTGAACACTCCTTTCAACATTGTCACCCCGAATTCTCGTTTTAGGTTTTTAAATTTTGTATCAATGTGTTCGCAATAGAATGCTCTACAGGACTAAATGCATATACACGCCAAAAGCCCGGCTTACTACCCGCAGCAAACAGAGAAAGTGAAAGCGAGTTACCCAAGAGCGCGCAAGAGCGATATAATGTGTACCCTCTTCTTCCTTTGGTCACCTCAATTTTCGTCCTAGGTCTTTCATTTTGGTATCAATGGGTTCGCAATAGAATTCCCAATAGGAGTATATGCATATAATGTCAAAATCCGTGGTGCGCTCCACCCACCCGCCGACGTGATGAAAGCAGGCGAAGGTGACCCGGAAGAGACCGAGGAGGCACATGGCCTTCCATTAGAGAGCAAGGTAATACTGAAAAGTGTTTACTCTTTTCAACTTTGTCATCTCAATTCTCGTCCTAGGTTTTTCAGTTTGATATCAATGTGTTCGCAATAGAATTCACTACGCGATTAAATACATATAAAGTTCGAAAGTCCGGCGTACCACCTGCACCAAACAGAGAAAGTGAGAGCGTACCTGTGACACACTGCTCACATACCTGTGAGCGCTAAAGAACAATGAAATGTATACACTATTTTCCCTTTGGTCACCTCAATTCTCTTACTAGGTCTTTCATTCTGATATCACTGGATTTGCAATAGAATTCCCTACAGAAGTATATATATATATGTCGTACCTAGTAGCCAGAACGCACTTCTCAGCCTACTGTGCAAGGCCCGATTTGCCTATTAAGCCAAGTTTTCCCGATTTAATATATTTTCTCTAATTTTTTTCTTATGAAATGATAAAGCTACCGATTTCATTATGAATGAGGTCAATTTTTTTTATTGGAGTTAAAAGTAACGTAGATATATGACCGAACCTAACCAACCCTACCTAACCTAACCTAACCTATCTTTATAGCTTAGGTTAGGTTAGGTAGCCGAAAAAGTTAGGTTTATGTGTTTACTCTTTTCAACTTTGTTACCTCAATTTTCGTCCTAAATCTTTCATTTTGGTATCAATGTATTCACACTGAAATTCCCTACAGGAATATATGCATATAATATCCTAAACCGCGGCGCGCCTCTCCTGTATCCAAGCCGAAAGCAGACCATTTTTCTTTTTATGCCATACTTCGTCATTAGTGGAAATAAGGTACTAAAATTTGGACTCCATACTTCGTCATTAGTGGGCGAAAGTAAACAGCGTCATCTGTTGGACATAAGAGCAACACACGCTGTAATCTCTGAAAGTTCTTCACCGATTGCATTGAAATTTTGACACAACGGTCCATTTGAATATGTGCTTGTTTTATATACTGTCACAGTAATCTCTCTCAAAAGGAGATTTGGCCTGCTCCATCATCATCTATTCTACTACACAACGTCTATATATTTAAGAAATCAAGAATGTACAGCAGCAACAAAGACAACAACTACTTCTCAGACGTCTAGACAGAGTACCACCAGTCTACCTCCCCCCACAGACCGTCACCCTCCTCGCACCTGGTGACTGGGAGTTCACGTCACCGACCGAAACAAGCAGTTAAAGTGAGCCGGTTCCTAGTTATCGACGATACCAGCGCCACCTGGATGGCTGTCATTCCATATGACAGCAAACTTGCCAGCTCCAACCAGCTGATTACTCCTGAGTGCTCTACTAAGTAGACCTGTTAACATATCTCGGTATGGTAGCAGGTTTATGCAGACTAGCTTATAGTATTTAGCACCATATTTTATTTGCACATTAACGTAACGTAAACTTGATTGTTCATATTGTTTGTTTTGCACACGTTGTATTAGAGCCAAGCCTGGATATTATTTTTGTTTTGTAAATTGTTTAAAGTAATGTTTCATAAGTAAAGTAATTTAAATTTTGTTCTCTCTATACTTTTTCCTACAGTTACCTAATGGTGGAGTTAAATAGCAGTCTTTACTTTTTTCACTTTTTTTTTTTTACTTTATGTGACAGGCATTCCATCTGCCCTAGAGAGACTGCGCTACCATCCATTTTCCCGTCACAACACCTACTATATGGATTCCAGACCAGTGATCGGTCAAAAACATGTTTTTTTTTTTAAACAGCACCATCTGTTGCACGTTATAGCAACACACACTATACTAAATATGTTACGATTCCATTTCAATGTTTCCAATTTCATTGATTAATTGAATTTTCATAGATTTCGATTGATTTTCATTTTGATTTAATTATTTTGTGTGACATTGCATTGGATTTGAGCTGTGTTGTTTACCATACCGTTCATTTCATAAGTATAGTTTATTTTCTTTATTTTTCATTGTTTTTCATTTCGTGTTTTAACAATTGCTCTTATATTTCAGTGATGGGAACATCAAATCATTTGATGTTCCCAACTTTCAGATGGACACATCAGATCAATTTGGAAAGCATCGGACGAAGGAGTGAGGAATGGTGGGGAGGAGGAGGGGACGGGAGTGGGGAATTGTGGGGAGGAAGAGGGGATAGGGAGGGGGTAATGAGGCGGAGGACAGGGGATGGGGGTTTGGGGATGGTGGGGAAGATCATCGGTTATTTTCTCTCATTCTTCTTCTGTTGAGACACTCGAGTCTGTTGCCTAGTACGTTGTTGCTGAAACACCTGTCTCTTTAAGTCAAAAGCAAAAGCCTGGCTCTTCTCCTTCCTCCTCCCCGGCGGGTAAGAAGGCTTTGCTTTCTTCCTCGCCTCCCACCTCTGACACTATCGCTCCATCCCCTCCCGTTTTGGTGGTCGAGCCCCCCCTGTTCCATCCATGGAGGTTTCTTTGGCCCCCCGCTTCCCTCTCGGTTACTGCCCCTTGCTGAGGTGCGCTTCCCGGTTTCTGCTCCTCCTCCTCTTGCTGTCCTTGACTGCCCCTCTCGGTTGTCTCCTCCTCCTCCGGACCCTGCTCGTCCGCCTCTGGTCAGTCCTCCCGCTCCCTTCCCTCCATCCTTACTCAGTTTATCCATGCATTCTAACCCTGACTTTGCTGACCCTGATCCTGATCCTGAGCTTCTTTAACATGCTGTGTTCCATTTTAACCTTTGTTTCTTCATTGTTCTCTGTTACTGTCCTCTCTCTTTTTGTCGTTATCTATACTTCAATGGAATATTCGTGGATATTATGCAAATTTCCACGAACTTCAACTTCTGATTTCACAGTTTTCGCCCCTTTGTGTCTGTCTCCAAGAGCCAATGCTTGGTGCTCGTCCTGGTCGCTTCCCTGGCTGTTCCTTTCTTACCCCCCCCCCAGCAAAAGCTGGGGCCCATAACTCTACTGCTCTCTTGATTCGTTCTGATATTCCCTTCGTCCCCCTACTTTTTCCATCCCTCTCCAATGTTCTGCTGTTCTCCAATGTCCCATGTCTTTGTCAGTAAATGGTATACAGTTTGTTCCATTTATCTCCCCCCCAAATGTCCCACTTTCTCTTCCCGATCTTTAACACCTACTGGACTCCTTACCAGAGCCGGTGCTCCGGCTAGGTGATTTCAATTGTCGACATATACCCTCTAGGGGTGATTTTCTGACAAACACCGGGGGTTGCCTTCTCGAACCGTTCATCCTCTCTTCTTCCCACTTCCCAGTGTTCCCCCTTCTTCCCATCCTCTCTTCTGAATTCTGGTGAGCCCACTCCTTTGGACTCTCGAACTTTCACCCTTTCCTGTCTTGATCTTTCTCTTTGCTCGTCGTCTCTTTACTTGGATTTCACGTGGCGGGTTCTTGATGACCTCCATGGCAGTGACCATTTCCCAATCCTTGTTGCCATTTTCTCTTTTCACACTCCCCTCTCCTTCCCTAGATGGCGGTTTGCTGAGGTTGACTGGAGCCTATTTCCCCTCCGTGTTACTCTTTCCGACTTCTCCTTTCTGCCTCTCCCTTACGCTCTCCTCATTTTTCATGACACCATCTTCGACGCTGCCCTCTGCTCTATTCCTCGCTCTACCTCTTGGGGCACGTGAAAGTGCGTTCTCTGGTGGAATGTGGACTGTGCTCGGGCTGTCTGCTGTAAGCTTGCAGCCAGGAAGAGACACCGCCGCTGGCAGATGACTGATTCTTTTGATTTGTTTCGAAAGGCGTGCGGTGGCCTGTAGGACCATCCGTACAGCTAATGGTAGTGTTGGAAGTCTTATGGTTCCTCCATTACGTCCGAAACTTCTTTGCCGCAGATCTGGAAGCGTATTCGCAAGACAGCAGGTAAGTTCGTTCCCAATGTCTCACCGGTCCTTCACCTCCGTGGTACTCTTGTGGCAGACCTGTTGCAGGTCGCGACTGAATTGGGCTCCCATTTTTCGTCTGTTAGCTCTGGTTCTCATCTTCCTCAATCTTTCCTTCTTTGTAAGCCTGTTCTTGAATCTCATCCTTTAGATTTCAGCACCCATCTCAGACTTCCCTATAACGATCCCTTCTCTCTCTGAACTTCAGTCTGCCTTGGCCCTGTACGGTTTTACGGTGGTGGGCTCCAATGACATTCATTATGAGATGCTTCGCCATCTCCCTCTGTGAACGTCTCAGTATATACTGAGTCTGTATAATTGGGTCTGGGAGTCGTCGTCAGTCCCTGAAGACTGGCTCGTTGCCGTTGTCTTCCCTGTTCGGAAACTGGGGTCTCTCGGGAAATCCCCTAGACTTCTGCCCTATTACCCTCACGAGTTATGTCTGCAAGCTCTTTGAATGAATGGTTAACGTTCGTCTGATATGGTTCTTAAAACACTATCGCCTCGTCTCCCCTTCTCAATTTAGTTTTCGTAAGTGCTGCAGCACAACAGATGTCCTGGTGAACTTGGAGGTCTATATTCGTACTGGTCTTGCTGCGAAGACCTCCGTTGTTGTCGTCCTTTTTGACCTTGAAAAGGCTTACGACACTGCCTGGAGATATCATATTCTGTCCCAACTTCATTCTTTTGGCCTTCGTGGTAATCTCCCTCTCTTTCTCCACAGCTTCCTCTCTCGTCGTTCCTTTCGAGTGCGGCTTGGTGCCACTCTGCCCCATTTAGGCAATACGAGAGTGTACCTCAAGGTAGTGTTCTGAGCACTACTCTTTTTCTAGTTGCCCTCGATGGTCTTCTTTCCTCCCTTCCTTCTGACGTATTCTCTGCTATCTATGTCGACGATCTTACTTTTTGCTGTCGGGGTGATGATTCGCCTCTCCTTCAACAGCGGCTTCAACTTGCGATTGATGCTGTTGTCTTGGGCCACCGATCATGGCTTGAAGTTCGCTACGTCTAAGACTTGTGCCATGACTTTTACTCGGAAGCATGTCGTTCTTCGTCCCTCTTTATCGCTTTATGGTCATCCCTTTGTGTACAAGGATTTCACTAAGCTTTGAAGTTAATCTTTTACACTCGTTTGTCTTGGTCGCTCCATATCTCTTACCTCCGAGTTGAATGCTCTAAGGCTCTTAACCTCTTTAAGGGTTTGTCCCATACTTCTTGGGGAGCGGATATGCGCATACTCCTCTCTCTTTACATTTCTCTCTCGTCCTGTCTAAACTCGATTATGGTTACCCTGCTTACTCATCTGCTTCTCCTTCTACTCTTCGCCGTCATAATGCTTTGCACCATACTGGGTTGTGCCTCAGCTCTGGTGCCTTTCGTTCGACTCCCATCCTCAGCTTGTATGTTGACACTGGCTTCCTCTCTCTCTAGGACCGTCGTGATCGCTACTGTCATTGCTATCTTGGGCGGTCCTTGCAACATCCTGCCTCTCGCCTCTGTCGTGGTTTGACTTTTACCCTTCCTGTGGTTCCTGTTCCTCTTCACCTCCTCCCTCTTTCTGTCCGGTTATCTCGCTTGCAGGATTCTCTTTCGGTTCGTATTTCTAATATTTCTCCTCGTATTGTTCCTTCCTTGCCGCCGTGGAGAGTCCCCCTTCCAAAATTTTGTACATCCTTGACCCGCATCACTAAAGCTTTTACCCCCCTACGGTTCTGAAACGCCTTTTCCTTGAACAATTTTCTTCACACTCCCACTCCATTTCCATCTTCACTGATGGGTCTATGTCTGCAGACGGTGTAGGCTACTTTGTTGTTTTTCCTGACCACACATATATGTTTCACCTGCCTGTGGAGACTAGCATCTTCACAGCAGAACCTTATGCCATTCTCTGTTATCTTTGTCTCCTGCTTTCTCATTGTCAATCTTCCTTTGTAGTTGCAGTTGACTCTCGTAGTGCCCTCATGGCTCTCGGATCCTTTAGTCCAGTCCATCCGGTGGTCGTCGAGATTCAACATTGGCTGTTTCTTATCTCTGGTAAATTCAAATCAGTAGAGTTTTGCTGGGTTCCCAGTCATATTTTTTTTTAAATGAGCGTGCGATGCTGCTGCTAGGGAAGCTATCCGCTCTTGTCTTAACTCCCATAAAGATATTCCTTATTCCGACTTTTACCCAGTTATTCATTTCTCCATCTTTACCCGTTGGCAGGGGTTGTTGGTCTCCTTTTGTTGGTAACAAACTGCTTACTATTAAGCGAAGTGTGTCTCCGTGGCCTTCCTCCTACCACCATAACCGGCAATGGGAAACGGCTCTAGCAAGGTTGCCATACACGCTTTACTCACAGTCACTTAATGGAGCGCCTTCCTGCTCCTTATTATCCAGGTTTCCTTGTCCCTCTTACAGTCGTGTATATCCTTGTTGAATGTCCTGACTTCCAGGACAAGCGTGTCTTGCTTTCAGACCATCCCTCGCGGTCACTTGTCCCTCGATAGAATTCTTGGTGAATCGGATACTTTTAAATTGTTCGCCTTATGCGTTTCTGTTCTCGTATTGGCATCTTTGGTGATACTTAGCGTCCTCTGATTATCCCGCACATTTGATGGTGCTACATAGCCTTCCTAGTTTGGTGCCTTCTTTTGATAATTACTTACTTAGTTTTACTCAAGTGGGTATAGCAGCAGACGACTGGTGACTCCTGTCAACAGGCTGAGAGCTGTTCCATGCCATAGCTCAAGGTAAGCGTTACCCACTAGTTGCCTTGGAACACGACCCACCATTTGCTTAACAACCTGCACCTGGAGTCATCAAGCAATTACAAAACCACTTACCAATCTTTACATTCTTGACTTAA
Organism: Procambarus clarkii; assembly: GCF_040958095.1. Taxonomy (NCBI): domain Eukaryota; kingdom Metazoa; phylum Arthropoda; class Malacostraca; order Decapoda; family Cambaridae; genus Procambarus; species Procambarus clarkii. The sequence goes on along the minus strand of NC_091150.1, from coordinate 56,406,516 downwards.
TCTTTGGCGGCTTTGTTTACATCTATTAAACCGTTTAATAGATGTACTTAAATGAGTACAAGTAGAGGATGAGCATCTTATAAAAGTTAGAGGGAATAAGATGTCGACAATTTGTGATGTGATGTGATGCTGGCAGACATTGTAACACATCACTTGAGTTGCCACAGTTGTCAGGAATAGACGTGCATAACTGTCTCCTGGGAAGATAGAAGAATACAGTTCTGGATAAAGTGTTTGAGTGAAGGCTACAGTGTACCACTGGTGAGGAAGCTGCCGAGAGCGCAACATATGTCATTTCTCAGTGATTATGAATCATTTCTCAGTGATTATGAAGATATTAGAGGCTACCTGAAGCCTAGATGGTGGTCGTGCCTGAGTGGACTTTAATGTGTTATATTCTCGAGTGGAGGAGAATAAGCAGGTATTTCGGCGTGGAGCCTGCCAGGCGACTTGGTGTGCTCACATCAGGAGTGAGACAAGCTTTATGAGGCAGTCCTAAGGTGATTTTTTTGGCCGGACAGATGTGACGCCATGTTGGAGCGCCAGAATGAGCACCCTCACGTCCTGGAATTCTGTGGTAAGCTCATTTAATTAGCGATAGAATGTTTACAGTGTTTAATCGTGTGCCCAGCGATCGTAGAGAACGCATGTGAATATAGGATAGATGTTTTATTAAGACGGTGAGCAGAGATAAGGAGTTAGAGAGGAGTGGAGATGCTGAAGGCAGGAGCAGCACATATTCTCTTGCCTATGGTCAGTGAGTGACTGAGGAGGCGGATCCCCTGGCCGCCGGCGCAGCTTCATTTCGGTGTGGACTCTTCCGAAAATGGGAGAGGGTCCACCACGGCAGAGCTGGAGTGCTAAAAGGGATATCGGAAGGGGTTTATTTATTGTAAATACATCTATATACATTTTATTAGGGAAACATGTTATTATGGATTGGTAATGGAATTACAGGTTTGGATGGGAAAAGTTAGTGGAAGAGCTTCGCTTCTGAAGATTATATGCTAAACTCCAAGTGGGAGCTGAACTGCAAGGGTTGAGTAGAATTTCAAGTTCAGGAGTGGAACTCCATTGATATAGCGGAACTTCGAGTGTAGGGGGAGCTACACGTTTCTTTTGTGAAGGCGTTTGGAGGAGATTCACTGACATTCGAGTGGGACTTCATGTGCAGTAGATATTGGAAGAACTGCAGGAGTATTTACCTGATTTTAAGGACCAAGACGAATGTTCTTTGTGGTGGGCCTCAGGAAGAAGAACAGAGAATCATATGGATATCTTCTGGTGATGTATAAGGGAGTGCTTGATTGCATATTGGCATGAAAGACGCAGTGTAAGGTGAGAGATTGATTTCTTTAGTTGTTGGAGATATTTTATGTGCCAGATATTCAGCCTCAAGCAGTGAGGGGACAATAGGTTGAGTGCCAAGATTTGAGCAGCAACCTAATACAGTTATTTGGTAAAGTCTGAATATGATATTGGGGGTGCTACCAGTTGATAGTAGCGTACAGTGCTGTACTGTAATATTATATATATTGTTGTTGTACGTGTTTTATGTAATACTAGAAGTACCCGGCCATGCATTGCTGTGGCTTAGTAGCGTATGTGCGTTGCTGAGCCACAGCAACCTTCCCTGTCCCCCAGTCCTCCCCACCATTCCCCCCTCACCCATCTCCTCAGCCTTCCAACCATTCCCCACCCCACCGTCCCCTCGTCCTCCCTACCATTGCCCACTCTACCCTCCCCTCTTCCTTCCAATCATGCCCCACTTCCCTGTCCCTTTGTCCTCCTCACCATTCTCCATTCCCCCATCCCCTCGTCCCCACCATCCCAAAAGTCGCCGTCCCCTCGTCCTTCCCCACCATTATCCCTTCCATTGTCCCCTCGTCCTCCCCACCATCTCTCATTTCCGTCCCCTCGTCATCCCCACCATTCCCCACTCCCTCGTCCGATGCCTTCTCAAATGGTCTGATGTTCCCATCAGAAAATTGGGAACATCAAGTGATCTGATGTTACCATCACCGAAATATAATAAAAACAGTTAAAAAATAAAATGAAAATATGAAAAAATAATAAAATAATCTATACTCACGAAATGAATGGTATGGTAAACAACACAGCTCAATTCCAACGCAATTCACACTATTCCATAATAAGGAGAGTGTGGGGGAGTCATGGCGGCTCGTGAGGGTGTGTACTCATGATAATAGGCCAGTTTGGAGCTGCACCCTAGAGTAAAGGTGATGTTGAACCCTCTCCAAGAAAAAGATCTCCAAACTTAATATAAGCACTCCAGTGATCATTGCTGGTCGACTGACGGCAACCGGCCATAGTCCCAAGATAGTCATCATGACAATTACACTCGCAACATAGTCGTCATAACTATTACACTCCCAACATCGTCATCATGACTATTACTCTCCGAACATCGTCATCATGACTATTACATCGTCATCATGAATATTACACTCCCAACACCGTCATCATGACTATTACACCCCCAACATAGTCATCATGACTATTACTCTCCGAACATCGTCATCATGACTATTACACTCCCAACATCGTCATCATGACTATTACACCCATAGTCATCATTACTATTGCACTCCCAACATCGTCATAATGACTATAACACATCCATCACAGTCATCATGACTATTACTCTCCCAACATCGTCATCATGACTGTTACAACCCCAACATCGTCATCATGACTATGACATCGTCATCATGTATATTGCACTCCCAACATCGTCATCATGACTATATCTCTCCCAACGTCGTCATCATGACTATTGCACACCCAACAATGTCATCATGACTATTACGCTCCCAACATCGTGATCAAGACTATTACACTCCAATCATAGTCATCATGACTATTACACTCCCAACATCGTCATCATGACTATAAAATATGAACATAGTCATCATGACTATTACACTCCCATCAGAGTCATCATGACAATATCACTCCCATCATAGTCATCATGACTATTACTCTCCCAACATAGGCATCATGACTATTACTCTCCCAACATAGTCATCATGACTATTACATCCCCAACATAGTCATCATTACTATTACACTCCCAACATCGTGATCAAGACTACTACACACCCAACATAGTCATCATGACTGTTAAACTCCCAACATCAGCATCATGACTATTACATCGTCATCGTGACTATTACATCGTCGTCATGACTATAACACTCCCATCATAGTCATCATGATTATTACTCTCCCAACATCGTAATCATGACTATAAAACATCAAAATAGTCATCATGACTATTACACTCCCATCATAGTCATCATGACTATTACACTCCTAACATCGCCGTCATGACAACTACACACCCAACATAGTCGTCATGACTCTTACACTCCCAACATCGTCATCATGACGATTATTCTACCAACATAGTCATCATGACTGTTACACACCCAACATCGTCATCATGACGATTACTCTCCCAACATAGTCATCATGACTGTTACACACCCAACATCGTCATCATGACTATTACACTCCTATCATAGTCATCAGTACTATTACACTCCCAAGATCGTCATCATGACAATAAAACCTCTACATAGTCATCATGACTATTACACTCCCTTCATAGTCATCATGACTATTACATTCCCATCACAGTCATCATGACTCTTACACTCCCAACATAGTCATTATGACTATTACACTCCCATCATAATCATCATGATCATTACTCTCCCAACATCGTCGTCATGACTATTACTCTCCAAACATCGTAATCAGTACTATTACACTCCCAACATCGTCATCATGACTATAAAACCTCAATATAGTCATCATGACTAATACACTTTTTATAGTCATCATGACTATTACACTCCCAACACTGTCATCATGACTATTACATCGTCATCATGAATATTACATTCCCAACATCGTCATCATGACTATAACACTCCCAACATAGTCATCATGACTATTAAACTCCCAACGTCGCCACCATGACTATTACTTGCCCAACATCGTTATCAGTACTATTAAACCCCCATCATAGTCACCATGACTATTGCATTCCTAACATCGTCATCAGTACTATTACACTCCCAACATCGTCATCATGACTATTACATCGTCATCATGACAATTACACTGCCAACATAGTCGTCATGACTATTACACTCCCAACATCGTCATGAAGACTATTGCACACCCAACAAAGTCATCATGACTATTACACTCCCAACATCGTGATCAAGACTATTACACTCCCAACATCGTGATCAAGACTATTACACTCCCAACATCGTCATCATGACTATAACACTCCCATTATAGTCATCATAACTATTACTCCTCCAACATCGTCATCATGACTAATATTCCCCCAACATAGTCATCATGATTATTACACTCCCAACATCGTCATCATGACTATTACACCCCCAACATAGTCATCATTACTTTTACACTCCCAACATCGTCATCATGACTATAACACTCCCATCATAGTCATCATGACTATTTCTCTCCCAACGTCATCATCCTGACTATTACTCTCTCAACATCGTCATCAGTACTATTACACCCCCATCATAGTCGTCATAACTATTACTCTCCCAACATCGTCATCATGACTATTACTCCCCGAACATCGTCAAATGACAATTACACTGCCAACATAGTCGTCATGACTATTACACTCCCAACATCGTGATCAAGACTATTACACTCCCAACATAGTCATCATGACTGTTACACTCCCAACATCGGCATCATGACTATTACATCGTCATCATCAATATTACACTTCCAACATCGTCATCGTGACTATTACATTTCCAACACAGTCATCATCACTATTACACTCCCAACATAGTCATCATTACTATTACTCTCCCAACATCGTCATCATGACTATTATTGCCCCCAACATCGTCATCATAACAATTACACTGCCAACATAGTCATCATGACTATTACACTCCCAACATCGTTATCATGACTATTACACCCCCAATATAGTCATCATTACTATTACACTCCCAACATCGTCATCATGACTAACACTCCCATTATAGTCATCATGACTATTTCTCTCCCAATGTCATCATCATGACTATTGCTCTCCCAACATCGTCATCAGTACTATTACACCCCCATCAAAGTCGTCATGACTATTACCCTTCCAACATCGTCATCATGACTATTACACCCCCAATATAGTCATCATTACTATTACACTCCCAACATCGTCATCATGACTACAACACTCCCATTATAAACATCATGACTATTTCTCTCCCATTATAAACATCATGACTATTTCTCTCCCAACATCATCATCATGACTTGCTGTCCCAACATCGTCATCAGTACTATTACACCCCCAACACGGTCATCATTACTATTACACTCCCAACATCGTCATCATGACAATAACACTCCCAACATAGTCATCTTGACTATTCCTCTCCGAACACCGTCATCATGACTATTATTCCCCCAACATCGTCATCATGACAATAACACTCCCAACATAGTCATCATGACTATTACTCTCCCAACATTGTCATCATGACTATTATTCCCCCAACATCGTCATCATAACAATTACACTGCCAACATAGTCATCATGACTATTACACTCCGAATATCGTCATCAAGACTATTGCACACCCAACAAAGTCATCATGACTATTACACTCCCAACTTCGTGATCAAGACTATTACTCTCCCAACATAGTCATCATGACTGTTACACTCCCAACATCAGCATGATGACTATTACATCGTCATCATGAATATTACACCTCCAACATAGATATTATTACTATTACACTCCCAACTTCGTCATCATGACTATAACACTCCCATCATAGTCATCATAACTATTACTCCTCCAACATCGTCATCATGACTAATACTCCCCCAACATCGTCATCATGACAATTACACTGCCAACATAGTTATCATGACTATTACACTCCCAACATCGTCATCATGACTATTACACCTCCAACATAATCATCACTACTATTACACACCCAACATCGTCATCATGGCTATAACACTCCCATCATAGTCATGACTATTTCTCTCCCTACGTCATCATCATGACTATTACTCTCCCAACATCGTCATCAGTACTATCACACCCCCATCATAGTCGTCATTACTGTTACACTGCCAACAAAGTCGTCATGACTATTACACTCCCAACATCGTGATCAAGACTATTACACTCCCAACATAGTCATAATGACTGTTACACTCCCAACATTGTCATCATGACAATAACACTCCGAACATCGTCATCAAGACTACTGCACACCCAACAAAGTCATCATGACTATTACACTCCCAACATCGTCCTCAAGACTTACACCCCCAACATAGTCATCATGACTATTTTACTCCCAACATCGTCATCATGACTATTACACCCCCAACATAGTCATATTACTATTACACTCCCAACATCGTCATCATGATAATAACACTCCCAACATAGTCATCATGACTATTACTCTCCGAACATCGTCATCATTACTATTACTCTCCCAACATCGTCATCATGACTTTTACTCCCCCAACATCGTCAAGATGACAATTACACTGTCAACATAGTCGTCATGACTATTACACTCCCAACATCGGCATCATGCCTATTACACCCCAACATAGTCATCATTACTATTACTCTTCCAATGTCGTCATCGCGACTATTACACTCCCAACATCGTCGTCATAACTATTACACTCCCAAGATCGTCATCATGACTATAAAACCTTAACATAGTCATCATGACTATTACATTAACATTACAGTCATCATGACTCTTACACTCCCAACAAAGTCATCATGACTATTACACTCCCAACGTCGTCATCATGAGAATTACTCTCCCAACATAGTCATCATGACAATTACACTCCTACCATCGTCATCATGACGATTACTCTCCCAACATAGTCATCATGACTATTACAGGTCTATCATAGTCATCATGAACATTACTCTCCCAACATATTCGTCACGACTATTACACTCCCAACATCGTCATCAGTACTATTACACCCCCATAATAGTCGTCATGACTATTACATTCGCAACATAGTCGTCATGACTATTACTCTCCCAACATCGTCATCAGTACTATTACACCCCCATAATAGTCGTCATGACTATTACACTCCCAACATAGTCATCATGAACATTACTCTCCCAACATAGTCGTCATGACTATTACACTCCCAACATCGTCATCATGACTATTACACCCCCAACATAGTCATCATGACTATTATACTTCCAACATCGTCATCATTACTATTACACTTCCAACATCGTCATCATGACAATAACACTCCTAACATAGTCATCATGACTATTACTCTCCCAACATCGTCATCAGTACTATTACACCCCCCATCATAGTTGTCATGACTATTACACTCCCAACATCACCATCATGACAATTACACCCCCCCCAACATAGTCATCATGACTATTATACACCAATCATCGTCATAACGACTATTACACCCCAAACATAGTCGTCATGACTATTACACTCCCAACATCGTCATCATGACAATTACACTGCCAACATAGTCGTCATGACTATTACACCCCCATCATAGTCATCATGACTATTATACTCCCATCATCGTCGTCATGACTATTACACCCCCAACATTGTCATCATTACTATTACACTCCCAACATAGTCATCAATACTGTTACGCTCCCAAGATCGTCATCATGACTACTACATCGTCATCATGACTATTACATCGTCATCATGAATATTACACTCCCAACATCGTCGTCATGACTATTACACTCCCAACATAGTCATCATGACTATTACACTCCCAACATCGTCATCATGACTATTTGGATGACACCCAATTACACACACCTAAAGATTACACCCCCAACATAGTCATCATGACTATTATACTCCCAACATCGTGATCATGACTATTACACTCCCAACATAGTCATCATGACAATTACACCCCGAACATAGTCATCATTACTATTACACTCCCAACATCGTCATCATGATAATAACTTTCTCAATATAGTCATCATGACTATCACTCTCCGAACATCGTCATCATTACTATTACTCTCCCAACATAGTCGTCATGACTATTACACTCCCAATATCGTCATCATTACTATTACACTCCCAACATAGTCATCATGACTATTACTCTCCCATCGTCATTATCATGACTATTACACTCCCATCATAGTCATCATGACTATTACATTCCCATCATAGTCATCATGACTATTACACTCTCAACATCGTCTTCATGACAATTACTCTCCCAACATAGTCATCATTACTATTACACTCGAAACATCGTCATCATGACAATAACACTCCCAACTTAGTCATCATGACTATTCCTCTCCGAACGTCGTCATCATGACTTACATCGTCGTCATGAATATTACACTCCCATTATGGTCGTCATGACTATTACACTTCAAACATCGTCATCATGACTATTCCTCTCCGAACATCGTCATCATGACAATAACACTCCCAACATAGTCATTATGAGTATTCCTCTCCGAACATCGTCATCATGACAATAACACTCCCAACATAGTCATTATGAGTATTCCTCTCCGAACATCGTCGTCATTACTATTACTCTCCCGACATCGTCGTCATTACTATTACACCCCGATCATAGTCGTCATGACTATTACACTCCCAACATCGTCGTCAAAACTACTACACTCCCAACATAGTCATCATGACTATTACACTCTCAGCATAGTTATCATAAGTATTACACTCCGAACATAATCATGATGACTATTCCAACATGGAAATGCCTGGTAATGATTCCCAGCATCATCATCGGTACAAATAGTTAAAAAAAAAAAAAGATTATGTACTGTAGTTCGGGTAACACCATCACCACCTCTACTTGCAGGCTGTTCATGCGCGTGCCACCTCTTCGGTGGCTTAATCTTCATCAATCTTCACCACCACTATCATTCCCCCCCCCCCTTCCCTTCCCGATGGTGACCATTTACACCATCTCAGCTAAAACCACTATTCCCACCCATAGCCTAACACAATGACTGGTTAGTATTACTATATTGCCAGTTAACTATATTTTGTGTTATCTAGGATATAATTTTGGCTAGTAGTGCTGGATGGTATTGCCAAGTCGGAATCATAATAATTATACTCTCCCGTGACCAAGTATATAGAGCGACAGGGTTCCAGTCCCTCCTAAGGCAGAAAAAATGAGGTGTATTCCAGTGACAGTCTGCGTCTCCTCGGGCTCTCCCAGGGTGTTTGAAGTATACACAATGAGGCCTGGGGAGTGGGAGAGGTATGCTGCAGTTGAGCAGCAATACACAGTACTCGACGCACAGAAACAACATGCTGCACTCGCCCTCGGTAAACGTGAGACAAAGGTGTTACAACGTAAAAATAAGGAAAAAAAAATGAAGTAAAAGAGCGCCGACAGAGGATGGTGAGGATTACACTGGATAACGGGAAGGTTCCCCCACGCCACCCTCCTCCCACCCGCGCCATCGTCTCCCACTGAACACTGCGAGAATGCAGGATTTATATTATTTAATTGAATTTAATTTAATTTAATTTATTTTAATTTTAAAGTGGACTGCTTTTTAATATTTACCCTCATAGGTGTTTATCCATTCACGTAGCGAGCCTTTAACTGTACATATAGCTTATATAACAATTGGTGGTTATAAATAAACTACAGTATAATGTGTGTTAGTTTTATTGTAACCGCATAATGGGTTAGTGTAACTGGTAAAAAAGTCTATTGGGGAAGCCAGAGCATGCAAGGTGTCTGTGGTGTCTTGTAGGTGGTACAGCTCTCTTTGACTTCTCATGGATAACAAGCTTACCTGCCAACAAGTTAGGCTATAACACTGGCACTAACATGTAAAGTAGAGGTGAGACACATGAAATGAAAAGTGTAATAATAATAATGAGGCTTTCTCTTTGTTTCGGATTGATCTACTACATAACAGCAATGAACTATCTAATATTCTCGGACTGGAGGGTAGAGCGACGGTCTCGCTTCTTGCACTTCAGCGTTCAATCCCTGACCGTCCAAGAATGAGACCGGTAACACCTTACACAATCAACAATGACCGCTGTACTCCCTTACACCATCAACAATGACCGCTGTGCTGCCTTACACCATCAACAATGACCACTGTACTGCCTTACACCATCAACAATGACCACTGTACTTCCTTACACCATCAACAAGGACCACTGTACTGTGTTACACCATCAACAATGACCATTGTACTGCCTTACACCATCAATATTGACCTCTGTATGGCCTTACAGCATCAACAATTACCACTGTACTGCCTTACACCATCAATATTGACCACTGTATGGCCTTACACCATCAACAATGACCACTGTACTGCTTTTACACCATCAACATTGACCTTTGCATGGCCTTACACCATCAACAATGACCGCTGTACTGCTTTTACACCATCAACATTGACCTCTGTATGGCCTTACACCATCAACAATGACCGCTGTATGGCCTTACACCATCAACAATGACCGCTGTACTGCCTTACACCATCAACAATGACCGCTGTATGGCCTTACACCATCAACAATGACCGCTGTATGGCCTTACACCATCAACAATGACCGCTGTACTGCCTTACACCATCAACATTGACCTCTGTACTATCTTACACCATCAACAATGACCACTGTACTGCCTTATACCATCAACAATGACCGCTGTACTGCCTTACACCATCAACAATGACCACTTTACTGTCTTACACCATCAACAATGACCACTGTACTGCCTTACACCATCAACAATGACCACTTTACTGCCTTACACCATCAACAATGACCACTTTACTGTCTTACACCATCAACAATGACCACTGTACTGCCTTACACCATCAACAATGACCACTTTACTGTCTTACACCATCAACAATGACCACTTTACTGTCTTACACCATCAACAATGACCACTGTACTGTCTTACACCATCAACAATGACCACTGTACTGCCTTACACCATCAACAATGACCTCTGTATGCCTTACACCATCAACAATGACCTCTGTATGGCCTTACATCATCAACAATGACCTCTGTATGCCTTACACCATCAACAATGGTGTATTCCAGCATAGTTGAGGCAGTGTATAGTGGGAAGGTTTGTTACGTTGTGAACCTTGACTTAGCAAAGCTTTTGATACAGTGCCACATGAAATATTGATTAAAAAATAGAAGCGCGTGGTACTGGGGGTATTATATTAAGTTGGATAGAGCAAGGCTATTAAAAAGAAAACAAAGAGTTAGAATAAGTGGAGTTAAGTCAGAATGGAAAATGCTGAAAATGGAGTGCCTCACGACTCTTTCCTGGGACCTCTTGTTTTATTATTGAAATGATTTAGGTTCAGGTATGAGCAGCATTATTTGGAAATTTGTCGATGATACGAAAATCGGAAGGGAGATAAACACGGAATAATACTCAATATCACTTCAAGACGATATGAATAGAGTTTTGAATTGGTTAAAAGATTGGCAGATACCGTTTCTTCTTCTTTTTCGCGATACGTGCAGTTTGCATGAAGGTTTTTCCTCCCGTTCATTGCAAGACTGGTGATTTTGAAAGATGTGACACTCACAGTGGCACATCAATGTTTATAATTTGGCAGAGATTGGAAATTATTGATGTCTTCTATTTGTGTGAGAATAATGAGAAAATTAAACATATGAGTGGATATGGACTCATGATGGTAAGGATGAGGAGCTGTGTTAATGGTGGTATCAAAGTGTTGCTGTTCAAGGAAAAGTGTGTGGTTGAGTCAAGACAGTGAGTTTGTGAGTCGAAGTATGTTTGGGGATAAGTCACTAGGCAGATAAGTTAGAATAGATTATAATAGGGTAAGGAAGAGTACATTAAGTAACATGGAGTTCATGTGTGTAAGGTTAGGTTAGGTTAACCTAAGTTAGTGAACTTAACATAACCTAATTTTAAGGTAGATTAGGATAGATTGAGGTAGGTTAGTTCAAGATGGGTTGTTATGTTGTTGTATTTGGAATTTTTTCGTCTGGGATGGGACTACATCGGTCTTCTTTGACGAGCCAATAGTCCATCGTGTTGAATATCTGATAGTGGTTGGAGGACGGGTAGTGGATGAATGTGGTTTATGTTGTTTTTCAGTCAAAGAGGCAGGTCGCTGGGAGGTTTGTACAGCTGGGGGATTCTTACTCCTCATGCTGGTGGTTGGGGTTTGTGGCAAAGTCAACCTGGGGGAGTGACTTGGGAAAGGCGTGCTAAGGAGGCATTTAGGAGTTTTTCCATCAACATTTCAAACGATGTGTGTCCAGCAATGGTAGCTGTGTTAGAGCGGATGTCATTGTCAATGGATGTCAATGGGGTGTCTTTTGGGACCTCCTAGGGGATGGGTTGTATTACGTGTGTAAAGAATTTAGTTAGGAGTCGGTAAAACGTCTTTTCTATTGCATTTTCATTGCCAGTGACAAGAGTCTCAACAAGATCGGCAATCTTAGTCGTACGTTTTATGGGATCAGACTGTAGGATTGTCAGTGACAGACATATCAGGAACAAGCAAAAGTTATGGTTGAGTGTGAGGTAGCGGTTGACGATGGGCTGAGTTAGGTTGTTTCAATGCACTACTGTATTGCAGGTTATTGGTAAGAAGAACCTTAGGGTTTGCCGCTATGTATGAAGGACATTGTTTGAATGTAATGTTGTGATCGTCATCACAGTTTGAGCAGGTGAGTACATATGATGCACAGTCCTGTGTGTAATGGGAACCAGAGTATTTTCCACATTTAATGTGAAGGGTGCAGCCTTTCCAAGTATGGTTAAAACCTTTACATATGAAGCACTGACTGTTACGGGGTATGTACACCTCTAGTCTATGGAGTAAGCTGTTAAACCGAACCTGATCAGGGGAGGAACAGTAGTCTAGAAGAGTAAATAGGGCAGTGCCTGTATCACTCAGTTCTCCGTTTATTCTACGGATACATTTTTTGACTCCAAAGATTGGAAAGCCATCTGCCAGAAGTTGTGCCTTGATGTCGTTTGCACTAATGTCTACAACATGTCTGAATATATATTTTGCTAATCGGTCACCTAGTGGTTTGTAGCATTTGACGTGGTGTCCACAGATGTCAGTAACGTCTGAAAGCTCTAGTTCCTCGCTGTGTTTGTGGTCCACTGCGATTAAGTTCCTTTGTTTGTTAGGTTTAATATCGTTCACTATGATCTTAAATATATTGGGAATGGCATTATATAGGATACTTTGTGACCTGCTATTTCTGAAAACAATCCTATCTTCCTCGTCAAAGGCAATTATGAAAATTTGTAAACCACGAGAACTTGTCCTAGCATGGTTGAGCGGTGGATGTTGATACTGAGGCCGCCTGGGGCCAGGATGGTCTCTCTTTACCTCTGTATGATGGCGACGTTGCGCCTCTAATCTGTTTGCCTTACTGTGATGTTTACTGTCCAGGAAAACTCCCTCTGGATCCTCCTATAAGACCGGGTGACCATCATGATCTAAATGTGTGCCATGTAACAGTGGTTTCTTAAAACTCTCAAAAGAATCGTGAATGTTTGTAAGAGAGATACTGTGCACACCTCCAGCCGTTGCCATGTTGTTAGCCCCCCCCCCACAACCTCCCAAGATGCAGTTTAGTGCTGAAAAATGTTGCAAATCAAAGAGACAAATATTGCAAGTCAAATGCAATATCATTCATAGATAACTGGGAACTCTTCTATGGAAGAAATAACATGTATGCTCGAGATGGGGTGCATTTATCTAGGGCTGAGGTTGTTGCTATTGCTAACTCATTTCTTCCTGTTGCTGGAGGGGTTTGTTTGGGTTTAAAGTTTAAAGGTTTGTTTAAAGTTTAAAGTGGTATGGGAATTGATATGGAGAAAGGAGGAAATATAAGTATGTGTTTGTGGGGGAAACATATTGACAAAATGAACAGGGAAAGAGAAAGGCTTCAAATTAATAATACACTTAAGGTATATTACAAGAACAGTAGGAGTCTAAGAAACAAAATAAACTATTTAAATGATCTTGTCTGCACAGAAAAAAATTATTATTGCACTTGCCGAAACATGGATGAATGTAGAGAATAGAGAACTTTTAGCTGAATATTAAATAAACGGATTTAAACTACTTCACACAGATAGATATATTAGACAAGGAGGGGGAGTAGCCATTTATGTTAGGGAAAACTGTACATGTAATCTCAAATATTGAAACTAAACGGAGCCACACACAGAAACTATCTAGCTAGAATTAAACGAAAAAATAAAAATCTTATAATATGAGTTATTTACAGGCCACCAAACTTAGGCAGAATGGAAGCAAAGCATCTATGGGATGAAATATCTAGGTCAAACAGTATTTGTGTCATGAGTGACTTTAATTTTATTGGAATAAACAGGATTAACAGAACAGGGAATAACGAATCAGAAGATTTTCTACAATTAATTGACGATTGCTTTCCCCCCCCCCCCAACATCGTCATCATGACAATTACACTCCCAACATCGGCATCATGACTATAACACTCCCATCATAGTCATCATGACTATTTCTCTCCCAACGTCATCATCATGACTATTACTCTCCCAACATCGTCATCAGTACTATTACACCCCCATCATAGTCGTCATGACTATTACACTTCCAACATCGTCATCATGACGATTACACCCCCAACAAAGTCATCATGACTATTATACTCCCAACATCGTCATCATGACTATTACACCCCCAACATAGTCATCATTACTATTACACTCCCAACATCGTCACCATGACAATAACACTCCCAACATAGTCATCATGACTATTCCTCTCCGAACATCGCCATCATTACTATTACACTGCCAACATAGTCGTCATGACTGTTACACTCCCAACATCATCATCATGACTGTTATTCCCCCCTAACATCGTCATCATAACAATTACACTGCCAACATAGTCGTCATGACTATTACACTCCAAACATCGGCATGATGACTATTACACCCCCAACATAGTCGTCATGTCTCTTATACTCCCAACATTGTCATCATGACTATTACACCCCCAACATAGTCATCATGACTATTACACTCCCAACATCGTCATCATGACTATTACACCCCCAACATAGTCATCATTACTATTACACTCCCAACATCGTCATCATGACTATAACACTCCCATCATAGTCATCATGACTTTTACTCTCCCAACGTCGTCATCATGACTATTACTCTCCAAACATCATCATCAGTACTATTACACCACTATCATGGTCGTCATGTCTATTACACTCCCAACATCGTCATCAAGACTATTGCACACCTAACAAAGCCATCATGACTATTACACTCCCAAAAACGTGATGAAGACTATTACACTCCCAACATAGTAATCATGGCTGTTACACTCCCAACATCGTCATCATGACTATAAAACCTCAACATAGTCATCATGACTATTACACTCCCATCATAGTCAACATGACTATTACATTCCCATCACAGTCATCATGACTATTACACTCCCATCGTAGTCATCATGGCTATTACATTCCCATCATCGTCATCATGACTATTACACTGCCATCATCGTTCTCAAGACTATTGTACACCTAACAAAGTCATCATGACTATTACACTCCCAACATCGTGATCAAGACTATTACACTCCCAACATAGTCATTATGACTATTACATCGTCATCATGAATATTACACTCCCAACATCGTCATCGTGACTACTATACTTCCAACACAATCATCATGACTATTACACTCCCAACATCGTCATCATGCCTATTACACTCCAACATAGTCATCATTACTATTACACTCCCAACATCGTCATCATGACAATAACACTCCCAACATCGTCATCATGACTATTCCTCTCCGTACATCTTCATCATTACTATTACTCTCCCAACATCGTCATCATGACTATTATTCCCCCAACATCGTCATCATAACAATTACACTGCCAACATAGTCGTCATGACTATTACACTCCGAACATCGTCATCAAGACTATTGCACACTCAACAAAGTCATCATGACTATTACACTCCCAACATCGTGATCAAGACTATTACACTCCCAACATAGTCATCATGACTATTACTCTCCTAACATCGTCATCGGTACTATTACACCCCATTCATAGTCTTCATGACTATTACACTCCCAACATCGTCATCATGACTATTACACCCCCAACATAGTCGTCATGACTATTACACTCCCAACATCGTCCTCATAACTATTGCACACCTAACAAAGTCATCATGACTATTACACTCCCAACATCGTGATCAAGACTATTACACTCCAAACATAGTCATCATGAATGTTACACTCCTAACATCGGCATCATGACTATTACATCGTCATCATGACAAGTACATCGTCATCATGACTATTACACTCCCAACATCGTGATCAAGACTATTACACTTCCAACACAGTTATCATGACTATTACACTCCCAACATCGTCATCATGACTATAACACTCCCATCATAGTCATCATAACTATTACTCTTCCAACATCGTCATCATGACTAATACTCCACCAACATCGTCATCATGACAATTAAACTGCCAACATAGTCATCATGACTAATACACTTCTAACATCGTCAACATGACTATTACACCCCCAACACAGTTATCATTACTATTACACTCCCAACATCGTCATCAAGCTTATTACACTCCAACATAGTCATCATTACTATTACATTCCCAACATCGTCATCATGACAATAACACTCCCACCATAGTCATCATGACTATTCCTCTCCGAACATCGTCATCAATACTATTACTCTCCCAACAACGTCATCATGACTATTATTCCCCCAACATAGTCATCATAACAATTACACTGCCAACATAGTCATCATGACTATTACACTCCCAACATCGTCATCATGACTATAACACTCCCATCATAGTCATCATGACTATTTCTCTCCCAACGTCATCATTATGACTATTAATCTCCCAACATCGTCATCAGTACTATTACACCCCATCATAGTCGTCATGACTATTACACTTCCAACATCGTCATCATTACTATTACACCCCCAACATAGTCATCATGACTATTATACTCCCAACATCGTCATCATGACTATTACACCCCCAACATAGTCATCATTACTATTACACTCAACAACATTGTCATCATGACAATAACACTCCCAACATAGTCATCATGACCATTACTCTCCGAACATCGTCATCATTACTATTACTCTCCCAACATCTTCATCATGACTATTACTCCCCGAACATCGTCAACATGACAATTACACTGCCAACATAGTCATCATGACTATTACACTCCCAACATCGTGATCAAGACTATTACACTCCCAACATAGTCATCATGAATGTTACACTCCCAACATCGGCATCATGACTATTACATCGTCATCATGACTAGTACATCGTCATCTTGAATATTACACTCCCAACATTGTCATTGTGACTATTACACTTCCAACACTGTTATCATGACTATTACACTTCCAACATCGTCATCATGACTATTACACCCCGAACATAGTCATCATTACTATTACACTCACAACATTGTCATCATGACAATAACACTCCCAACATAGTCATCATGACCATTACTCTCCGAACATCGTCATCATTACTATTACTCTCCCAACATCTTCATCGTGACTATTACTCCCCGAACATCGTCAACATGACAATTACACTGCCAA
This sequence comes from Procambarus clarkii, assembly GCF_040958095.1. Taxonomy (NCBI): domain Eukaryota; kingdom Metazoa; phylum Arthropoda; class Malacostraca; order Decapoda; family Cambaridae; genus Procambarus; species Procambarus clarkii. Next base: position 56,388,665 of record NC_091150.1, on the reverse strand, counting down.
CATAGTCATCATGACTATTACACTCCCAACATCTTGATCAAGACTATTATACTCCCAACATAGTCATCATGACTGTTACACTCCCAACATCGGCATGATGACTATTACATCATCATCATGACTATTACACCCCAACATAGTTATCATGTCTGTTATACTCCCAACATCGTCATCATGACTATTACACCCCCAACATAGTCATCATTACTATTACACTCCCAGCATCGTCATCATGACTATAACACTCCCATCATAGTCATCATGACTTTTACTCTCCCAACGTCGTCATCATGACTATTACACTCCCAACATCGTTCTCAAGACTATTGCACACCTAACATAGTCATCATGACTATTACACTCCCAACATCGTGATCAAGACTATTACACTCCCAACATAGTCATCATGACTATTACACTCCCAACATCGTCATCATGACAATAACACTCCCATCATAGTCATCATAACTATTACTCTTCCAACATCGTCATCATGACTAATACTCCCCCAACATCGTCATCATGACAATTAAACTGCCAACATAGTAATCATGACTATTACACTCCTAATATCGTCATCATGACTATTACAGCCCCAACATAGTCATCATTACTATTACACTCCCAACATCGTCATCATGACTATAACACTCCCATCATAGTCATCATGACTATTTCTCTCCCAACGTCATCATCATGACTATTACTCTCCCAACATCGTCATCAGTACTATTACACCCCCATCATAGTCGTCATGACTATTACACTTCCAACATCGTCATCATGATGATTACACCCCCAACACAGTCATCATGACTATTATACTCCCAACATCGTCATCATGACTATTATACCCCCAACATAGTCATCATTACTATTACACTCCCAAGATCGTCATCATGACAATAACACTCCCAACATAGTCATCATGACCATTACTCTCCGAACATCGTCATCATTACTATTACTCTCCCAACATCTTCATCATGACTATTACTCCCCGAACATCGTCAACATGACAATTACACTGCCAACATAGTCATCATGACTATTACACTCCCAACATCGTGATCAAGACTATTACACTCCCAACATAGTCATCATGAATGTTACACTCCCAACATCGGCATCATGACTATTACATCGTCATCATGACTAGTACATCGTCATCTTGAATATTACACTCCCAACATTGTCATTGTGACTATTACACTTCCAACACTGTTATCATGACTATTACACTTCCAACATCGTCATCATGACTATTACACCCCCAACATAGTCATCATGACTATTATACTCCCAACATCGTCATCATGACTATTACACCTCCAACATAGTCATCATTACAATTACACTTCCAACATCGTCATCATGACAATAACACTCCCAAAATAGTCATCATGACCATTACACTCCGAAAATCGTCATCATTACTATTACTCTCCCAACATCTTCATCATGACTATTACTCCCCGAACATCGTCAACATGACAATTACACTGCCAACATAGTCATCATGACTATTACACTCCCAACATCGTGATCAAGACTATTACACTCCCAACATAGTCATCATGAATGTTACACTCCCAACATCGGCATCATGACTATTACATCGTCATCATGACTAGTACATCGTCATCTTGAATATTACACTCCCAACATTGTCATTGTGACTATTACACTTCCAACACTGTTATCATGACTATTACACTTCCAACATCGTCATCATGACTATTACACCCCGAACATAGTCATCATTACTATTACACTCACAACATTGTCATCATGACAATAACACTCCCAACATAGTCATCATGACCATTACTCTCCGAACATCGTCATCATTACTATTACACTCACAACATTGTCATCATGACAATAACACTCCCAACATAGTCATCATGACCATTACTCTCCGAACATCGTCATCATTACTATTACTCTCCCAACATCTTCATCGTGACTATTACTCCCCGAACATCGTCAACATGACAATTACACTGCCAACATAGTCATCATGACTATTACACTCCCAACATCTTGATCAAGACTATTATACTCCCAACATAGTCATCATGACTGTTACACTCCCAACATCGGCATGATGACTATTACATCATCATCATGACTATTACACCCCCAACATAGTTATCATGTCTGTTATACTCCCAGCATCGTCATCATGACTATAACACTCCCATCATAGTCATCATGACTTTTACTCTCCCAACGTCGTCATCATGACTATTACACTCCCAACATCGTTCTCAAGACTATTGCACACCTAACATAGTCATCATGACTATTACACTCCCAACATCGTGATCAAGACTATTACACTCCCAACATAGTCATCATGACTATTACACTCCCAACATCGTCATCATGACTATAACACTCCCATCATAGTCATCATAACTATTACTCTTCCAACATCGTCATCATGACTAATACTCCCCCAACATCGTCATCATGACAATTAAACTGCCAACATAGTAATCATGACTATTACACTCCTAATATCGTCATCATGACTATTACAGCCCCAACATAGTCATCATTACTATTACACTCCCAACATCGTCATCATGACTATAACACTCCCATCATAGTCATCATGACTATTTCTCTCCCAACGTCATCATCATGACTATTACTCTCCCAACATCGTCATCAGTACTATTACACCCCCATCATAGTCGTCATGACTATTACACTTCCAACATCGTCATCATGACGATTACACCCCCAACACAGTCATCATGACTATTATACTCCCAACATCGTCATCATGACTATTATACCCCCAACATAGTCATCATTACTATTACACTCCCAAGATCGTCATCATGACAATAACACTCCCAACATAGTCATCATGACTATTACTTTCCGAACATCGTCATCATTACTATTACTCTCCCAACATCGTCATCAGGACTATTACTCCCCAAACATCGTCAACATGACAATTACACTGCCAACATAGTCATCATGACTATTACACTCCCAACATCGTGATCAAGACTATTACACTACCAACATAGTCATCATGAATGTTACACTCCCAACATCGGCATCATGACTATTACATCGTCATCATGACTAGTACATCGTCATCTTGAATATTACACTCCCAACATTGTCATTGTGACTATTACACTTCCAACACTGTTATCATGACTATTACACCCCCAACATAGTCATCATGACTATTATACTCCCAACATCGTCATCAGGACTATTACACCTCCAACATAGTCATCATTACAATTACACTTCCAACATCGTCATCATGACAATAACACTCCCAAAATAGTCATCATGACCATTACACTCCGAAAATCGTCATCATTACTATTACTCTCCCAACATCTTCATCATGACTATTACTCCCCGAACATCGTCAACATGACTATTACATCGTCATCATGACTATTACACCCCCAACATAGTCATCATTTCTGTTATACTCTCAACATCGTCATCATGACTATTCCCCCAACATAGTCATCATTACTATTACACTCCCATCATAGTCATCATGACTTATACTCTCCCAACGTCGTCATCATGACTATTACACTCCCAACATCGTTCTCAAGACTATTGCACACCTAAGAAGGTCTTCATGACTATTACACTCCCAACATCGTGATCAAGACTATTACACTCCCAACATAGTCATTATGACTGTTACACTCCCAACATCGGCATCATGACTATTACATCGTCATCATGAATATTACACCCAACATCGTCATCGTAACTATTACACTTCCAACATAGTCATCATGACTATTACACTCCCAACATAGTCATCATGACTATTACACTCCCAACATCGTGATCAAGACTATTACACTCCCAACATAGTCATCATGACTGTTACACTCCCAACATCTGCATCATGACTATTACATCGTCATCATGAATATTACACTCCCAACATCGTCATCGTGACTATTACACTTCCAACATAGTCATATGACTATTACACTCCCAACATCGTCATCATGCCTATTACACTCCAACACAGTCATCATTACTATTACACTCCCAACATCGTCATCATGACAATAACACTCCCATGATAGTCATCATGACTATTCCCCTCCGAACATCGTCATCATTACTATTACTCTCTCAACATCGTCATCATGACTATTATTCCCCCCAACATCGTCATCATAACAATTACACTACCAACATAGTCGTCATGACTAATACACTCCGAACCTCGTCATCAAGACTATTGCACAAAGTCATCATGACTATTGTTACGGTGCCCTCTCCTATCTCTTTCGTTTGCCTGCTTTAAGAGTCATATCAGCTCTCCCTACTGATTCTCTGAGGTTCAGGGAGTCTATTGACATATGTGGCGACCAGACCGGCTGCCAGTTAAAGGAAGGAAGTTACATTATAAGTTGTAAATAAGTGGAAATTGGCGCCCTGATATAAAATGAAAGAGTATCCCCTAATGCAGATATGGCCTTTTGGAAGGGACACTAGCCGATCGCGGATTGGCCGACTTAGGTCGCGGGCGACCAATCAGGGCCCGCCGCGACGTCACCGAATGCCCCGGGCGGCGCCAACGTCAGAGTTGACCCGACCTTGGAAGCGACAGGACGCGCCTCGGTCTGCTCTAAAGGATTAGAGGCTCTACAAGCCTTTCTTAGTGGATTAGTGCTGGCTATTGCAGCCCATCGGATATATTGGAGACCCCGTGCTTCTGGGAAGCAAAAAGGAACCAAGTTTATTGAGCGAAAGAGTGCCAAACTTGGAAAATATTCGGCGACGACGCTGGGCGGCGACGCTGGACGTTGGGGGGCCTGGAAAGGTGTGGCGGGCAAGCCTAGCAGTGACCGGGTCACATCCACTGAGAATTTTGGAAGGACGACACCGTGCCTAGGACAAGGAGCAACGCCTTGTGGAAGGGGCGAGTGTGGGAAAATAGTGATTAGCTCAGCGCCTATCGATGAACCAAGATTGGGGTAGCTGAATCTCAGGGATTGGAACGGCGACGACGCGAAGGCTCCACGACACCTGTGGACCTGTGGAACGTTCCTGGATCATCGAGGATCGACTCAGGAAGCGTGGGAACCTCACACCATCGAGGGACAGGCGTCGTGAGCCAGGAATGTAAGGTAGATCATTTTCCCTCCCATTACCCCTTGTGTGAGTAGGCTAGTTAGGCCACAATATTTACTTATGTATGTGGCAGCAGGACTTTAATACTTTAGTAGTAGAATAGGCTGCAAGGCAGCTTGTGTCCAGGACTGTCAGAGGGGACAGTGTGTATGGATGGCAGGACAGTGAAGGAGAGGCGCCGACGTGGTGAAGAGGCCCTCCTGTGTGAGAGTGTGGGACTCCTGTCTTTCTGCCCAGTTGAAGGAGTGTTGGAGGTCGTGGAAGAAGAGGCTGACGATCTCCAGACTTATTATCCATATTTCCATATTCATGTATTACTTGTGATTGTGTGTGTGTTCATGTAATTTGCATCAGTAAATTCACACATTTTATCACTGTGTTTAAGTGTGCCTCCATTTATGATATTTCTCTATGAGCATACACGAAGGTTATCATAGTACCACCTAGGGAACACTACGTTCTCTATAGCAGTTCTTATTGTCTGGAGAGTGGTAAAGACAGCACAGACTTACATAAAAGTGTACCCTTAGCCATCCGATCAGTGTCGGCGCCTGAATGGTGGCAACTATTAACGTAGTGGCTAGAGAGAGGTAAAGCCACACAGACCTTCCTGGGAGAGTACCCTGGGCCAACAGTCTAGTAGCAGATCTATGGGAGTAGCAATCTTCTGGCTACAAACAATATATAATACACCTACTGAACTGCATTGCTGGGGTGCAGATATAATAACCCAGCTGGCGACCTTGCTAAGAAGAAGATAGAGAAGACAGGCGGGAAAGGAGTTCCTGCAACCTTTTTGTCTGGCAGGCAAGACTCAGGGAGGTTATGGTTATAAGGTAAGCCTGAGTCTTCCTTCACTCCTCCACGGGTCTAGGCCGGAACTGTTAACAGCAGATTCCCCGTGTTTGACTGAAGGGCTTCCAGGGTGAATCAGTGGCACCCCTTTTGTGGTGGAAGCAAAGACCTGCAGAGGTGGGCATTGTTGGGCCTCTCCTGTGTGACCAAGGAGACTCCGGTGAATCCCGGGAGTCGGAGGGGCTGAGTATTTGGGCCTTTTGAGCCCCTAGCAGCTAAGTGTTAGCAGAGCCCCGGCCCACCACCCCCCACGTGACACTATTACACTCCCAACATCGTGATCAAGACTATTACACTCCCAACATAGTCATCATGTCTGTTACACTCCCAACATCGGCATGATGACTATTACGTCGTCATCATAAATATTACACCTCCAACATAGTCATTATTACTATTACACTCCCAACATCGTCATCATGACTATAACACTCCCATCATAGTCATCATAACTATTACTCTTCCAACATCGTCATCATGACTGTTACTCCCCCAACAACGTCATCATGACAATTACACTGCTAACATAGTCATCATGACTATTACACTCCCAACATCGTCATCATGACTATTACACCCCCAACATAGTCATCATTACTATTACACTCCCAACATCGTCATCATGACTATAACACTCCCATCATAGTCATCATGACTATTACTCTCCCAACGTCGTCATCATGACTATTACTCTGGCAATATCATCATCAGTACTATTACACCCCCATTATAGTCGTCATGACTATTACACTTCCAACATCGTCATCATGACGATTACACCCCCAACAAAGTCATCATGACTACTATACTCCCAACATCGTCATCATGACTATTACACCCCCAACATAGTCATCATTACTATTACACTCCCAACATCGCCATCATGACTATAACACTCCCATCATAGTCATCATGACTATTTCTCTCCAAACGTCATCATCATGACTATTATTCTCCAAACATCGTCATCAGTACTATAACACCCCCATTATTGTCGTCATGACTATTACACTTCCAACATCGTCATCATGACGATTACACCCCCAACAAAGTCATCATGACTACTATACTCCCAACATCGTCATCATGACTATTACACCCCCAACATAGTCATCATTACTATTACACTCCCAACAACGTCACCATGACAATAACACTCCCAACATAGTCATCATGACTATTACTCTCCGAACATCGTCATCATTACTATTACTCTCCCAGCATCGACATCATGACTATTACTCCCCGAACATCGTCAACATGACAATTACATTGCCAACATAGTCGTCATGACTATTACACTCCCAACATCGTTCTCAAGACTTTTGCACACCTAACAAAGCCATCATGACTATTACACTCTCAACATCGTGATCAAGACTATTACACTCCCAACATAGTAATCATGGCTGTTACACTCCCAACATAGTAATCATGGCTGTTACACTCCCAACATCGGCATCATGACTATTACATCGTCATCATGAATATTACACTCCTAACATCGTCATCGTGACTATTACACTTCCAACACAGTCATCATGACTATTACACTCCCAACATCAAAATCATGCCTATTACACTCCAACACAGTCATCATTACTATTACACTCCAACACAGTCATCATTACTATTACACTCCCAACATCTTCATCTTGACTATAACACTTTCAACATAGTCATCATGACTATTCCTCTCCGAACATCGTCATCATTACTATTACTCTCCCAACATCGTCATCATGACTATTATTCCCCCCAACATGGTCATCATAACAATTACACTGCCAACATAGTCGTCATGACTATTACACTCCGAACCTCGTCATCAAGACTATTGCACACCCAACGAAGTCATCATGACTATTACACTCCCAACATAGTCATCATGAATGTTACACTCCCAACATCGGAAGGATGACTATTACATCGTCATCATGAATATTACACCTCCAACATAGTCATTATTACTATTACTCTCTCAACATCGTCATCATGACTGTAACAATCCCGTAATAGTCATCTTAACTATTACTCTTCCAACATCGTCATCATGAATATTACTCCCCCAGCATCGTCTTCATGACAATTACACTGCCAACATAGTCATCATGACTATTACACTCCAAACATCGTCATCATGACTATTAATCCCCCAACATAGTCATCATGACTATTACACTCCCAACATCGTCATCATGACTATTAATCCCCCAACATAGTCATCATGACTATTACACCCCCAAAATAGTCATCATTACTAATACACTCCCAACATCGTCATCATGACTATAACACTTCCAACATAGTCATCATGACTATTCCTCTCCGAACATCGTCATCATTACTATTACTCTCCCAACATCGTCATCATGACTATTATTCCCCCCAACATCGTCATCATTACAGTTACACTGCCAACATAGTCGTCATGACTATTACACTCCGAACCTCGTCATCAAGACTATTGCACACCCAACGAAGTCATCATGACTATTACACTCCCAACATCGTGATCAAGACTATTACACTCCCATCATAGTCATCATGACTATTACTCTCCCAACGTCGTCATCATGACTATTACTCTTCCAACATCATCATCATGGCTATTACTCCCCCAACATCGTCATCATGACAATTACACTGCCAACATAGTCATCATCACTATTACACTTCCAACTGTGTCATCATGACTATTAATCCCCCAACATAGTCATCATTACTATTACACTCCCAATATCGTCATCATGACTATAACACTCCCATCATAGTCATCATGACTATTACTCTCCCAACGTCGTCGTCATGACTATTACACTCCCAACATCGTCATATGACTATAAAACCTCAACATAGTCATCATGACTATTACACTTCCATCATAGTCAACATGACTATTACACCCCCATCATTGTCATCATGACTATTACACCCCCAACATAGTCATCATCAATATTACTCTCCCAACATCATCATCAGTACTATTACACCCCCACCATGGTCGTCATGACTATTACATTCCCAACATCGTCATCATGAGAATAACACTCCGAACATCGTCATCAAGACATTTGCACACCCAACAAAGTCATCATGACTATTACACTCCCAACATCGTGATCAAGACAATTACACTCCCAACATAGTCATCATGACTATTACACTCCCAACATCGTCATCAAGACATTTGCACACCCAACAAAGTCATCATGACGATTACACCCCCAACAAAGTCATCATGACTACTATACTCCCAACATCGTCATCATGAATATTACACCTCCAACATAGTCATTATTACTATTACACTCCCAACATCGTCGTCATGACTATAACACTCCCAACATCGTCATCATGACTATAAAACTTCAACATAGTAATCATGACTATTACACTCAAATCATAGTCAACATGACTATTACATTCCCATCACAGTCATCATGACTATTACACTCCCATCATCGTCATCATGACTATTACACCCCCAACATAGTCATCATTACTATTACACTCCGAACCTCGTCATCAAGACTATTGCACACCCAACAAAGTCATCATGACTATTACACTCCCAACATAGTCATCATTACTATTACACTCCCAACATCGTCATCATGAATATAACACTCCCATCATAGTCATCATGACTATTTCTCTCCCAACGTCATCATCATGACTATTACTCTATAACATCGTCATCAGTACGATTACACCCCCATCATAGTCGTCATGACTATTACACTTCCAACATCGTCATCATGACGATTACACCCCCAATACAGTGAGCATGACTATTATACTCCCAACATCGTCATCATGACTATTACACCCCCAACATAGTCATCATTACTATTACACTTCCAACATCGTCATCATGACAATAACACTCCCAACATAGTCATCATGACTATTACTTTCCGAACATCGTCATCATTACTATTACTCTCCCAACATCGTCATCATGACTATTACTCCCCGAACATCGTCAACATGACAATTACACTGCCAACATCGTTCTCAAGACTATTGTACACCTAACAAAGTCATCATGACTATTACACTCCCAACATCGTCATCAAGACTATTACCCTCCCAACATAGTCATTATGACTGTTACACTTCCAACATCGGCATCATGACTATTACTTCGTCATCATGAATATTATACTCCCAACATTGTCATCGTGACTATTACAGTTCCAACGTAGTCATCATGACTATTACACTCCCATCATCGTCATCATGCCTATTACACTCCAACATAGACATCATTACTATTACTCTCCCAACATCGTCATCATGACAATAACACTCCCAACATCGTTATCATGACTATTCCTCTCCGAACATCGTCATCATTACTATAACTCTCCCAACATCGTCATCATGACTATTATTCCCCCAACATCGTCATCATAACAATTACACTGCCAACATAGTCGTCATGACTATTACACTCCGAACCTCGTCATCAAGACTATTGCACACCCAACAAAGTCATCATGACTATTACACTCCCAACATCGTGATCAAGACTATTACACTCCCAACATAGTCGTCATGACTGTTACACTCCCAACATCGTCATCATGAATATTACACCTCCAACATAGTCATTTTTACTATTACACTCCCAACATCGTCATCATGACTATAACACTCCCATCATAGTCATCATAACTATTACTCTTCCAACATCTTCATCTATGACGATGTTGGAAGGTGTAATATTCATGATGACTATTACACCCAACACATCGCCATCATAGTCTTTAAGACTATTACTCCCCCAACATCGTCATCATGACAATTACACTGCCAACATAGTCATCATGACTATTACACTCCCAATAGAGTCATCATTACTATTACACTCCCAACATCGTCATCATGAATATTACACCTCCAACATAGTCATTATTACTATTACACTCCCAACATCGTCATCATGACTATAACACTCCCATCATAGTCATCATAACTATTACTCTTCCAACATCTTCATCTATGACGATGTTGGAAGGTGTAATATTCATGATGACTATTACACCCAACACATCGTCATCATAGTCTTTAAGACTGTTACTCCCCCAACATCGTCATCATGACAATTACACTGCCAACATAGTCATCATGACTATTACACTCCCAATAGAGTCATCATTACTATTACACTCCCAACATCATCATCATGACTATAACATCATAGTCATCATGACTATTAGTCTCCCAACGTCGTTATCATGACTATTACTCTCCCGACATCGTCATCAGTATTGCACCCCCATCATAGTCGTCATGACTATTACACTCCTAACATAGTTATCATGACTATTACACTCCCAACATAGTCATCATGACTATTACACTCTCAGCATAGTTATCATAAGTATTACACTCCGAACATAATCATAATGACTATTCCAACATGGAAATGCCTGGTAATGATTCCCAGCATCATCATCGGTACAAATAGTTAAAAAAAAAAAAAACGATTATGTACTGTAGTTCGGGTAACACCATCACCACCACTACTTGCGGGCTGTTCATGCGCATGCCACCTCTTGGGTGGCTTAATCTTCATCAATCTTCACCAACACTATCATTCCCCCCGCCCTTCACTCCCCGATGGTCACCATTTACACCATCACAACTAAAACCACTATTCCCACCCATAGCCTCGCACAATGACTGGTTAGTATTACTATATTGCCAGTTAACTATATTTTGTGTTATCTAGGATATAATTTTGGGTAGTAGTGCTGGATGGTATGGCTAAGTAGGAATCATAATAATTATACTCTCCCATGACCAAGTAGATAGAGCGACAGGGTTCCAGTCCCTCCTAAAGCAGAAAAAATGAGGTGTATTCCAGTGACAGTCTGCGTCTCCTCGGGCTCTCCCAGGGTGTTTGATGTATACACAATGAGGCCTGGGGAGTGGGAGAGGTATGCTGCAGTTGAGCAGCAATACACAGTACTCGATGCACAGAAACAACTTGCTGCACTCGCCCTCGGCAAACGTGAGACAAAGGTGTTACAACGTAAAAATAAGGACAAAAAAAATGAAGTAAAAGAGCGCCGACAGAGGATGGTGAGGATTACACTGGATAACAGGAAGGTTCCCCCACGCCACCCTCCTCCAACCCGCACCATCGTCTCCCACTGAACACTGCGAGAATGCAGGATTTATATTATTTAATTTAATTTAATTTATTTTAATTTTAAAGTGGACTGCTTTTTAATATTTACTCTCCTAGGTGTTTATCCATGCACGTAGCGAGCCTTTAACTGTACATATAGCTTATATAACAATTGGTGGTTATAAATAAACTACAGTATAATGTGTGTTAGTTTTATTGTAACCGTATAATGGGTTAGTGTAACTGGTAAAAAAGCCTATTGGGGAAGCCAGAGCATGCAAGGTGTCTGTGGTGTCTTGTAGGTGGTACAGCTCTCCTTGACTTCTCATGGATAACAAGCTTACCTGCCAACAAGTTAGGCTATAACACTTGCACTAACATGTAAAGTACAGGTGAGACACATGAAATGAAAAGTGTAATAATAATAATGAGGCTTTCTCTTTGTTTCGGATTGATCTACTAAATAACAGCAATGAACTATCTAATATTCTCGGACTGGACGGTAGAGCGATGGACGGTAGGTTCTTGATGACCTCCATGGCAGTGACCATTTCCCTATCCTTGTTGCCATTTTCTCTTTTCACACTCCCCCTCTTCTTCCCTAGATGGTGGTTTGCTGAGGTTGACTGGCGCCTATTTCCCCTCCGTGTTACTCTTTCCGACTTCTCCTTTCTGCCTCTCCCTTACGCTCTCCTCATTTTTCATGAAACCATCTTCGACGCTGCCCTCTGCTCTATTCCTCGCTCTACATCTTGGGGCACGTGGAAGTGCGTTCTCTGGTGGAATGTGGACTGTGCTCGGGCTGTCTGCTGTAAGCTTGCAGCCAGGAAGAGACACCGCCACTGACAGATGACTGATTCTTTTGATTTGTTTCGAAAGGCGTGCGGTGGCCTGTAGGACCATCCGTACAGCTAATGCTAGTGTTGGAAGTCTTATGGTTCCTCCATTACGTCCGAAACTTCTTTGCCGCAGATCTGGAAGCGTATTCGCAAGACAGCAGGTAAGTTCGTTCCCAATGTCTCACCGGTCCTTCACCTCCGTATTACTCTTGTGGCAGACCTGTTTCAGGTCGCGACTGAATTGGGCTCCCACTTTTCGTCTGTTAGCTCTGGTTCTCATCTTCCTCAATCTTTCCTTCTTCGTAAGCCTGTTCTTGAATCTCATCCTTTAGATTTCAGCACCCATCTCAGACTTCCCTATACCGATCCCTTCTCTCTCTGAACTTCAGTCTGCTCTGGCCCTGTACGGTTTTACGGTAGTGGGCTCCATTGACATTCATTATGAGATGCTTCACCATCTCCCTCTGTGAACGTCTCAGTATTTACTGAGTCTGTATAATTGGGTCTGGGAGTCGTCGTCAGTCCCTGAAGACTGGCTCGTTGCCGTTGTCTTCCCTGTTCGGAAACTGGCGTCTCTCGGGAAATCCCCTAAAGACTTCCGCCCTATTACCCTCACGAGTTATGTCTGCAAGATCTTTGAATGAATGGTTAACGTTCGTCTGATATGGTTCTTAGAACACTATCGCCTCGTCTCCCCTTCTCAATTTAGTTTTCGTAAGTGCTGCAGCACAACAGATGTCCTGATGAACTTGGAGGTCTATATTCGTACTGGTCTTGCTGCGAAGACCTCCGTTGTTGTCGTCCTTTTTGACCTTAAAAAGGCTTACGACACTGCCTGGAGATATCATATTCTGTCCCAACTTCATTCTTTTGGCCTTCGTGGTAATCTCCCTCTCTTTCTCCACAGCTTCCTCTCTCGTCGTTTCTTTCGAGTGCGGCTTGGTGCCACTCTCTCTGCCCCATTTAGGCAATATGAGAGTGTACCTCAAGGTAGTGTTCTGAGCACTACTCTTTTTCTAGTTTCCCTCGATGGTCTTCTTTCCTCCCTTCCTTCTGACGTATTCTCCGCTCTCTATGTCGACGATCTTACCTTTTGCTGTCGGGGTAATGATTCGCCTCTCCTTCAACAGCGGCTTCAACTTGCGATTGATGCTGTGTTGTCTTGGGCCACCGATCATGGCTTAAAGTTCTCTACGTCTAAGACTCGTGCCATGACCTTTACGCGGAAGCATGTCGTTCTTCGTCCCTCTTTATCGCTTTATGGTCATCCCTTTGTGTACAAGGATTTCACTAGTTTTGAGGTTAATCTTTTACACTCGTTTGTCTTGGTCGCTCCATATCTCTTACCTCCGAGTTGAATGCTCTAAGGCTCTTAACCTCCTTAAGGGTTTGTCCCATACTTCTTGGGGAGCAGATAGGCACACACTGCTCTCTCTTTACATTTCTCTCTCGTCCTGTCTAAACTCGATTATGGTTACCCTGCTTACTCATCTGCTTCTCCTTCTACTCTTCGCCGTCATAATGCTTTGCACCATACTGGGTTGTGCCTCAGCTCTGGTGCCATTCGTTCGACTCCCATCCTCAGCTTGTATGTTGACACTGGCTTCCTCTCTCTCTAGGACCGTCGTGATCGCTACTGTCATTGCTATCTTGGGCGGTCCTTGCAACATCCTGCCTCTCGCCTCTGTCGTGGTTTGACTTTTACCCCTCCTGTAGTTCCTGTTCCTCTTCACCTCCTCTCTCTTTCTGTCCGGTTATCTCGCTTGCAGGATTCTCTTTCGGTTCTTATTTCTAATATTTCTCCTCGTATTGTTCCTTCCATGCCGCCGTGGAGAGTCCCCCTTCCAAAATTTTGTACATCCTTGACCCGCATCACTAAAGCTTTTACCCCCCTACGGTTTTGAAACGCCTTTTCCTTGAACACTTTTCTTCACACTCCCACTCCATTTCCATCTTCACTGATGGGTCTATGTCTGCAGATGGTGTAGGTTACTTTGTTGTTTTTCCTGACCACACATATATGTGTCACCTGCCTGTGGAGACTAGCATCTTCACAGCAGAACCTTATGCTATTCTCTGTTATCTTTGTCTCCTGCTTTCTCATTGTCAATCCTCCTTTGTAGTTGTAGTTGACTCTCGTAGTGCCCTCATGGCTCTCGGGTCCTTTAGTCCAGTCCATCCGGTGGTCGTCGAGATTCAACATTGGCTGTTTCTTATCTCCGGTAAATTCAAATCAGTAGAGTTTTGCTGGGTTCCCTGTCATATTTTTTTTTTTTTAAATGAGCGTGCGATGCTGCTGCTAGGGAAGCTATCCGCTCTTGTCTTAACTCCCATAAAGGTATTCCTTATTCCGACTTTTACCCAGTTATTCATTTCTCCATCTTTACCCATTGGCAGGGGTTGTTGGTCTTCTGTTGTTGGTAACAAACTGCTTACTATTAAGCGAAGTGTGTCTCCGTGGCCTTCCTCCTACCACCATAACCGGCAATGGGAAACGGCTCTAGCAAGGTTGCACATTGGCCATACACGCTTTACTCACAGTCACTTAATGGAGCGCCTTCCTGCTCCTTATTATCCAGGTTTCCTTGTCCCTCTTACAATCGTGTATATCCTTGTTGAATGTCCTGACTTCCAGGACAAGCGTGTGTCTTGCTTTCAGACCATCCCTCGCGGTCACTTGTCCCTCGATAGAATTCTTGGTGAATCGGATACTTTTGAAATTGTTCGCCTTATGCGTTTCTGTTCTCGTATTGGCATCTTTGGTGATAATTAGCGTCCTCTGATTATCCCGCACATTTGATGGTGCTACATAGCCTTCCCAGTTTGGTGCCTTCTTTTGATAATTACTTACTTTGTTTTACTCAGGTGGGTATAGCAGCAGACGACTGGTGACTCCTGTCAACAGGCTGAGAGCTGTTCCATGCCATAGCTCAAGGTAAGCGTTACCCACTAGTTGCCCTGGAACACGACCCACCATTTGCTTAACAACCTGCACCTGGAGTCATCAAAGAATTACAAAACCACTTACCAATCTTTACATTCTTGTCTTAATCTTTGGCGGCTTTGTTTACATCTATTAAACCGTTTAATAGATGTACTTAAATGAGTACAAGTAGAGGATGAGCATCTTATAAAAGTTAGAGGGAATAAGATGTCGACAATTTGTGATGTGATGTGATGCTGGTAGACATTGTAACACATCACTTGAGTTGCCACAGTTGTCAGGAATAGACGTGCATAACTGTCTCCTGGGAAGATAGAAGAATACAGTTCTGGATAAAGTGTTTGAGTGAAGGCTACAGTGTACCACTGGTGAAGAAGCTGCCGAGAGCGCAACATGTCATTTCTCAGTGATTATGAATCATTTCTCAGTGATTATGAAGATATTAGAGGCTACCTGAAGCCTTGATGGTGGTCGTGCCTGAGTGGACTTTAATGTGTTATATTCTTGAGTGGAGGAGAGTAAGCAGGTATTTCGGTGTGGAGCCTGCCAGGCGACTTGGTGTGCTCACATCAGGAGTGAGACAAGCTTTATGAGGCAGTCCTAAGGTGATTTTTTTGGCCGGACAGATGTGACGCCATGTTGGAGCGCCAGAATGAGCACCATCACGTCCTGGAATTCTGTGGTAAGCTCATTTAATTAGCGATAGAATGTTTACAGTGTTTAATCGTGTGCCCAGCGATCGTAGAGAACGCATGTGAATATAGGATAGATTTTTTTATTAAGACGGTGAGCAGAGATAAGGAGTTAGAGAGGAGTGGAGATGCTGAAGGCAGGAGCAGCACATATTCTCTTGCCTGTGGTCAGTGAGTGACTGAGGAGGCGGATCCCCTGGCCGCCGGCGCAGCTTCATTTCGGTGTGGACTCTTCCGAAAATGGGAGAGGGTCCACCACGGCAGAGCTGGAGTGCTAAAAGGGATATCGGAAGGGGTTTATTTATTGTAAATACATCTATTTACATTTTATTAGGGAAACATGTTATTATGGATTGGTAATGGAATTACAGGTTTGGATGGGAAAAGTTAGTGGAAGAGCTTCGCGTCTGAAGATTATATGCTAAACTCCAAGTGGGAGCTGAACTGCAAGGGTTGAGTAGAATTTCAAGTTCAGGAGTGGAACTCCATTGATATAGCGGAACTTCGAGTGTAGGGGGAGCTACACGTTTCTTTTGTGAAGGCGTTTGGAGGAGATTCACTGACATTCGAGTGGGACTTCATGTGCAGCAGATATTGGAAGAACTGCAGGAGTATTTACCTGATTTTAAGAACCCAGACGGATGTTCTTTGTGGTGGGCCTCAGGAAGAAGAACAGAGAATCATATGGATATCTTCTGGTGATGTATAAGGGAGTGCTTGATTGCATATTGGCATGAAAGACGCAGTGTAAGGTGAGAGATTGATTTCTTTAGTTGTTGGAGATATTTTATGTGCCAGATATTCAGCCTCAAGCAGTGAGGGGACAATAGGTTGAGTGCCAAGATTTGAGCAGCAACCTAATACAGTTATTTGGTAAAGTCTGAATATGATATTGGGGGTGCTACCAGTTGATAGTAGCGTACAGTGCTGTACTGTAATATTATATATATTGTTGTTGTACGTGTTTTATGTAGTACTAGAAGTACCCGGCCATGCATTGCTGTGGCTCAGTAGCGTATGTGCGTTGCTGAGCCACAGCAAAATTCCCTGTCCCCAAGTCCTCCGCACCATTTCCCCCTCACCCATCTCCACAGCCTTCCAACCATTCCCAACCCCACCGTCCCCTCGTCCTCCCTACCATTGCCCACTCTACCCTCCCCTCTTCCTTCCAATCATGCCCCACTTCCCTGTCCCTTTGTCCTCCTCACCATTCTCCATTCCCCCATACCCTCGTCCCCACCATCCCAAAAGTCGCCGTCCCCTCGTCCTTCCCCACCATTGTCCCCTCGTCCTCCCCACCATCTCTCATTTCCGTCCCCTCGTCATCCCCACCATTCCCCACTCCCTCGTCCGGTGCCTTCCCAAATGGTCTGATGTTCCCATCAGAAAATTGGGAACATCAAGTGATCTGATGTTACCATCACCGAAATATAATAAAAACAGTTAAAAAATAAAATGAAAATATGAAAAAATAATAAAATAATCTATACTCACGAAATGAATGGTATGGTAAACAACACAGCTCAATTCCAACGCAATTCACACTATTCCATAATAAGGAGAGTGTGGGGGAGTCATGGCGGCTCGTGAGGGTGTGTACTCATGATAATAGGCCAGTTTGGAGCTGCACCCTAGAGTAAAGGTGATGTTGAACCCTCTCCAAGAAAAAGATCTCCAAACTTAATATAAGCACTCCAGTGTTCATTGCTGGTCGACTGACGGCAGCAGAAGTGTGTGGTTGCTGTGGTCGGTCATATTTTTGTGACCGACCACGGCAACCGGCCATAGTCCCAAGATAGTCATCATGACAATTACACTCGCAACATAGTCGTCATAACTATTACACTCCCAACATCTTCATCATGACTATTACACCCCAACATAGTCATCATGACTATTACTCTCCGAACATCGTCATCATGACTATTACACTCCCAACATAGTCAACATGACTATTACTCTCCGAACATCGTCATCATGACTATTACATAGTCATCATTACTATTGCACTCCCAACATCGTCATCATGACTGTTACACCCCCAACATCGTCATCATGACTATTACACTCTCAACATAGTCATCATGACTATTACATCGTCATCATGTATATTGCACTCCCAACATAGTCATCATTACTACTACACTCCCACCATCGTCATCATGACTATTGCATCCCCAACAGAGTCATCATGACTGTTAAACTCCCAACATCAGCATCATGACTATTACATCGTTGTCATGACTATAACATTCCCATCATCGACTATAACACTCACTCTATGACTATAAAACTCCCATAAAACATCAAAATAGTCATCATGACTATTACACTCCCATCATAGTCATCATTACTATTACTCTCCGAACATCGTCATCATGACTATAAAACCTCAATATAGTATCATGACTAATACACTTATTATAGTCATCATGACTATTACACTCCCAACACCGTCATCATGACTATTACATCGTCATCATGAATATTACATTCCCAACATCGTCATCATGACTATAACACTCCCAACATAGTCATCATGACTATTAAACTCCCAACGTCGTCACCATGACTATTACTTGCCCAACATCGTTATCAGTACTATTACACCCCCATCATAGTCACCATGACTATTGCACTCCTAACATCGTCATCAAGACTATTACACCCCAACATAGTCATCATTACTATTACACTCCCAATATAGTCATCATTAGTTTTACACTCCCAACATCGTTATCATGACTATAACACCCCAACATAGTCATCATTACTATTACACTCCCATCATAGTCATCATAACTATTTCTCTCTCAACGTCGTCATCATGACTATTAGTCTCCCAACATCGTCATCAGTACTATTACACCCCTATCATAGTCGTAATGACTATTACACCCCTATCATAGTCGTAATGACTATTACACTCCCAACATCGTCATCATGACTATTACACCCCCAACATCGTCATCATGACTATTACACCCCAACATAGTCATGATTACTATTACACTCCCAACATCGTCATCATGACAATAACACTCCCAACATAGTCATCATGACTATTACTTTCCGAACATCGTCATCTTTACTATTACTCTCACAACGTCGTCATCATGACTATTACTCTCCCAACGTCGTCATCGTGACTAGTACACTCCCAACATAGTCATCATGACAATTACACTGCCAACATAGTCGTCATGACTATTAAACAACTAACAAAGTCATTATGACTATTACACTCCCAACATCGTGATCAAGACTATTACACTCCAACATAGTCGTCATGACTATTACATTCCAAACATCGTCGTCATGATTATTACACTCCTAACATAGTCATCATGACTATTACTCTCCCAACATAGTCATCATGACTATTATACTCCCATCATTGTCGTCATGACTATTACATCCCTAACATAGTCATCATTACTATTACACTCCCAACAAAGTTATCATGACTGGTACACTCCCAACATCGGCTTCATGACTATTACACTCCCCACATAGTCATCGTGACTATTACACTCCCAACATAGTCATCATGACTATAAAACCTCAACATAATCATAATGACTATTACACTCCCAACATAGTCATCATGACTATTACACTCCCCACATAGTCATCATTACTATTACACTCCCAACATCGTCATCATGACTATAACACTCCCATCATAGTCATCATGACTATTATTCTCCCAACATCGTTATCATGACTATTACTCTCCCGACATCGTCATCAGTACTATTACACCCCCATCATAGTCATCATGACTACTACTCTCCCAACATCGCCATCAGTACTATTACACCCCCATCATAGTCATCATGACTATTACTCTCCCAACATCGCCATCAGTACTATTACACCCCCATCATAGTCGTCATGACTATTACACTCCCAACATCGTCATCATGACTGTTACACCCCCAACATAGTCATCATGACTATTATACTCCCAACATCGTCATCATGACTATTTCACCCCCAACCTAGTCATCATTACTATTACACTCCCAACAAACTCATCATGACTATTACTTTCCGAACATTGTCATCATTACTATTACTCTCCCCACGTCGTCATCATGACAATTACACTGCCAACATAGTCGTCATGACTATTACACTCCCAACATAGTCATCATGACTATTACACTCCCCACATAGTCATCGTGACTATTACACTCCCAACATAGTCATCATGACTATAAAACCTCAACATAATCATAATGACTATTACACTCCCAACGTCGTCATCATGACTATTACTCTCCCAACATCGATATCATGACTACTACATCCCCAACATAGTCATAATTACTGTTACACTCCCAACATCGTCATCATGACAATACTTTTCCCAACATAGTTATCATAACAATTACTTTTCGAACATCGTCATTATTACTATTACTCTCCCATCATCGTCATCATGACTATTATTCCCCCAACATCGTCATCATGATTATTACACTGCCAACAAAGTCGTCTACACTCCCAACATAGTCATTATGACTGTTACATCGTCATCATGAATATTACATTCCCAACATCGTCATCATGACTATAACACTCCCATCATAGTCATCATGACTATTAAACTCCCAACGTCGTCACCATGACTATTACTTGCCGAACATCGTTATCAGTACTATTACACCCCCATCATAGTCACCATAACTATTGCACTCCTAACATCGTCATCAGTACTATTACACTCCCAACATCGTCATCATGACTATTACATCGTCATCGCGACTATTACACTCCCAACATAGTCGTCATGACTATTACACTCCCAACATCGTCATCAAGACTCTTACACCCCAACATAGTCATCATTACTATTACACTCCCATGATAGTCATCATGACTATTTCTCTCTCAACGTCGTCATCATGACTATTAGTCTCCCAACATCGTCATCAGTACTATTACACCCCTATCATAGTCGTCATGACTATTACACTCCCAACATCGTCATCATGACTATTACACCAACAACGTAGTCATCATGACTATTATACTCCCAACATCGTCATCATGACTATTACACCCCAACATAGTCATCATTACTATTACACCCCCAATATAGTCATCATGATTATTATACTCCCAACAGAGTCATCATGACTATTACTTTCCGAACATCGTCATCTTTACTATTACTCTCACAACGTCGTCATCATGACTATTACTCCCCCAACATCGTCATCATGACAATTACACTCCCAACAAAGTCATCATGACTATTACTCTCCCAACGTCGTCATCATGACTATTACTCTCCCAACATCGTCGTCATGACTATTACTCTCCAAACATCGTAATCAGTACTATTACACCCCATCATAGTCGGCATGACTATTACACCTCCAACATAGTCATCATGACTTTTATACTCCCAAAATCGTCATCATGACTATTACACCCCCAACATATTCATCATTACTAATACACTCCTAACATCGTCATCATGACTATAACACTCCTATCATAGTCATCATGACTATTTCTCTTCCCACGTCGTCATCATGACTTTTACTCTCCCAACATCGCCATCAGTACTATTACACCCCCATCATAGTCGTCATGACTATTACACTCCCAACATAGTCATCATGACAATTACACTGCCAACATAGTCGTCATGACTATTACACTTCCAACATCGTGATCAAGACTATTACACTCCCAACATAGTCGTCATGACTATTACACTCCCAATATAGGCATTATGACTATTACACCCCCAACATAGTCTTCATTACTATTACACTCCCAACATCGTTATCATGACAATAACACTCCCATCATAGTCATCATGACTATTACTCTCCCAACATCGTCATCAGTACTATTACAGCCCCATCATAGTCGTCATGACTTACACTCCCAACATCGTCATCATGACTGTTACACCCCCAACATAGTCATCATGACTATTATACTCCCAACATCGTCATCATGACTATTATACCCCCAACATAATCATCATTACTATTACTCTCCCAACGTCGTTATCATGACTTTTACTCCCCCAACATCGTCATCATGACAATTACACTGCCAACATAGTCGTCATGACTATTAAACCCCCAACAAAGTCATCATGACTATTACACTACCAACATCGTGATCAAGACTATTACACTCCCAACATAGTCATCATGAATATTACACTCCCAACATAGTCATCATGACTATTACTCTCCCAACATAGTCATCATTACTTTTACACTACCAATATCGTCATCGTGACTATAACACTGCCATCATAGTCATCATGACTATTACTCTCCCAACATCGTCATCAGTACTATTACACCCCCATCATAGTCATCATGACTATTACTGTCCCGACATCGTCATCAGTACTATTACACCCCCATCATAGTCATCATGACTACTACTCTCCCAACATCGCCATCAGTACTATTACACCCCCATCATAGTCATCATGACTATTACTCTCCCAACATCGCCATCAGTACTATTACACCCCCATCATAGTCATCATGACTATTACTCTCCCAACATCGCCATCAGTACTATTACACCCCCATCATAGTCGTCATGACTATTACACTCCCAACATCGTCATCATGACTGTTACACCCCCAACATAGTCATCATGACTATTATACTCCCAACATCGTCATCATGACTATTTCACCCCCAACCTAGTCATCATTACTATTACACTCCCAACAAACTCATCATGACAATTACTTTCCGAACATTGTCATCATTACTATTACTCTCCCCACGTCGTCATCATGACTATTACTCCCCCAGCATCGTCATCATGACAATTACACTGCCAACATAGTCGTCATGACTATTACACTCCCAACATAGTCATCATGACTATTACACTCCCCACATAGTCATTGTGACTATTACACTCCCAACATAGTCATCATGACTATAAAACCTCAACATAATCATAATGACTATTACACTCCCAACATAGTCATCATGACTATTACAATCCCAATAGAGTCATCATTACTATTACACTCCCAACATCGTCATCATGACTATAACACTCCCATCATAGTCATCATGACTATTACTCTCCCAACGTCGTTATCATGACTATTACTCTCCCGACATCGTCATCAGTACTATTACACCCCTATCATAGTCATCATGACTATTACTCTCCCAACATCGCCATCAGTACTATTACACCCCCATCATAGTCGTCATGACTATTACACTCCCAACATCGTCATCATGACTGTTACACCCCCAACATAGTCATCATGACTATTATACTCCCAACATCGTCATCATGACTATTATACCCCCAACATAATCATCATTACTATTACTCTCCCAACGTCATCATCATGACTATTACTCCCCCAACATCGTCATCATGACAATTACACTGCCAACATAGTCGTCATGACTATTAAACCCCCAACATAGTCATCATGACTATTATACTCCCAACATCATTATCAAGACTACTGCACTCACAACAAAGTCATCATGACTATTACACTACCAACATCGTGATCAAGACTATTACACTCCCAACATAGTCATCATGAATATTACACTCGCAACATAGTCATCATGACTATTACTCTCCCAACATAGTCATCATTACTTTTACACTCCCAATATCGTCATCGTGACTATAACACTCCCATCATAGTCATCATGACTATTACTCTCACAAAGTCGTTATCATGACTATTACTCTCCCGACATCGTCATCAGTACTATTACACCCCCATCATAGTCGTCATGACTATTGCACTCCGAACATAGTCATCATGACTATTACACTCCCAACATAGTCATCATGACTATTACACTCTCAGCATAGTTATCATAAGTATTACACTCCGAACATAATCATGATGACTATTCCAACATGGAAATGCCTGGTAATGATTCCCAGCATCATCATCGGTACAAATAGTTAAAAAAAAAAAACGATTATGTACTGTAGTTCGGGTAACACCATCACCACCTCTACTTGCGGGCTGTTCATGCGCGTGCCACCTCATGGGTGGCTTAATCTTCATCAATCTTCACCACCACTATCATTGCCCCCCCCCCCCATTCACTCCCCTATGGTGACCATTTTCACCATCACAACTAAAACGACTATTCCCACCCATAGCCTCACACAATGACTGGTTAGTATTACTATATTGCCAGTCAACTATATTTTGTGTTATCTAGGATATAATTTTGGCTAGTAGTGCTGGATGGTATGGCTAAGTAGGAATCATAATAATTATACTCTCCCGTGACCAAGTAGATAGAGCGACAGGGTTCCAGTCCCTCCTAAGGCAGAAAAAATGAGGTGCATTCCAGTGACAGTCTGCGTCTCCTCGGGCTCTCCCAGGGTGTTTGAAGTATACACAATGAGGCCTGGGGAGTGGGAGAAGTATGCTGCAGTTGAGCAGCAATACACAGTACTCGACGCACAGAAACAACTTGCTGCACTCGCCCTCGGTAAACGTGAGACAAAGGTGTTACAACGTAAAAATAAGGACAAAAAAAATGAAGTAAAAGAGCGCCGCCAGAGGATGGTGAGGATTACACTGGATAACGGGAAGGTTCCCCCACGCCACCCTCCTCCCACCCGCGCCATCGTCTCCCACTGAACACTGCGAGAATGCAGGATTTATATTATTTAATTGAATTTAATTTATTTTTATTTTAAAGTGGACTGCTTTTTAATATTTACCCTCCTAGGTGTTTATCCATGCACGTAGCGAGGCTTTAACTGTACATATAGCTTATATAACAATTGGTGGTTATAAATAAACTACAGTATAATGTTTGTTAGTTTTATTGTAACCGTATAATGGGTTAGTGTAACTGGTAAAAAAGCCTATTGGGGAAGCCAGAGCATGCAAGGTGTCTGTGGTGTCTTGTAGGTGGTACAGCTCTCTTTGACTTCTCATGGATAACATGCTTACCTGCCAACAAGTTAGGCTATAACACTTGCACTAACATGTAAAGTACAGGTGAGACACATGAAATGAAAAGTGTAATAATAATAATGAGGCTTACTTTTTGTTTCGGATTGATCTACTACATAACAGCAATGAACTATCTAATATTCTCGGACTGGACGGTAGAGCGACGGTCTCGCTTTTTGCACTTCAGCGTTCAATCCCTGACCGTCAAAGAATGAGACCGGTACCGCCTTACACAATCAACAATGACCGCTGTACTGCCTTACACCATCAACAATGACCGCTGTGCTGCCTTACACCATCAACAATGACCACTGTACTGTGTTACACCATCAACAATGACCATTGTACTGCCTTACCTCATCAATATTGACCTCTGTATGGCCTTACACCATCAACAATGACCACTGTACTGCTTTTACACCATCAACATTGACCTTTGCATGGCCTTACACCATCAACAATGACCGCTGTACTGCTTTTACACCATTAACATTGACCTCTGTATGGCCTTACACCATCAACAATGACCGCTGTATGGCCTTACACCATCAACAATGACCACTGTATGGCCTTACACCATCAACAATGACCGCTGTACTGCCTTACACCATCAACAATGACCGCTGTATGGCCTTACACCATCAACAATGACCACTGTATGGCCTTACACCATCAACAATGACCGCTGTACTGCCTTACACCATCAACAATGACCGCTGTATGGCCTTACACCATCAACAATGACCGCTGTACTGCCTTACACCATCAACATTGACCTCTGTACTATCTTACACCATCAACAATGACCACTGTACTGCCTTATACCATCAACAATGACCGCTGTACTGCCTTACACCATCAACAATGACCACTTTACTGTCTTACACCATCAACAATGACCACTGTACTGCCTTACACCATCAACAATGAACACTTTACTGTCTTACACCATCAACAATGACCACTTTACTGTCTTACACCATCAACAATGACCACTGTACTGTCTTACACCATCAACAATGACCACTGTACTGCCTTACACCATCAACATTGACCTCTGTATGGCGTTACACCATCAACAATGACCTCTGTATGGCCTTACATCATCAACAATGACCTCTGTATGCCTTACACCATCAACAATGGTGTATTCCAGCATAGTTGAGGCAGTGTATAGTGGGAAGGTTTGTTACGTTGTGAACCTTGACTTTAGCAAAGCTTTTGATACAGTGCCACATGAAATATTGATTAACAAATAGAAGCGCGTGGTACTGGGGGTACTATATTAAGTTGGATTAGGGCAAGACTGTTGAAAAGAAAACAAAGAGTTAGAATAAGTGGAGTTAAGTCAGAATGGAAAATGCTGAAAATGGAGTGCCTCACGACTCTTTCCTGGGACCTCTTGTTTTATTATTGAAATGATTTAGGTTCAGGTATGAGCAGCATTATTTGGAAATTTGTCGATGATACGAAAATCGGAAGGGAGATAAACACGGAATAATACTCAATATCACTTCAAGACGATATGAATAGAGTTTTGAATTGGTTAAAAGATTGGCAGATACCGTTTCTTCTTCTTTTTCGCGATACGTGCAGTTTGCATGAAGGTTTTTCCTCCCGTTCATTGCAAGAGTGGTGATTTTGAAAGATGTGACACTCACAGTGGCACATCAATGTTTATAATTTGGCAGAGATTGGAAATTATTGATGTCTTCTATTTGTGTGAGAATAATGAGAAAATTAAACATATGAGTGGATATGGACTCATGATGGTAAGGATGAGGAGCTGTGTTAATGGTGGTATCAAAGTGTTGCTGTTCAAGGAAAAGTGTGTGGTTAAGTCAAGAGAGTGAGTTTGTGAGTCGAAGTATGTTTGGGGATAAGTCACTAGTCAGATAAGTTAGAATAGATTATAATAGGGTAAGGAAGAGTATATTAAGTAACATGGGGTTCATGTGTGTAAGGTTAGGTTAGGTTAACCTAAGTTAGTGAACTTAACTTAACCTAATTTTAAGGTAAATTAGGATAGGTTGAGGTAGGTTAGTTCAAGATGGGTTGTTATGTTGTTGTATTTTGAATTTTTTCGTCTGGGATGTGACTATATCGGTCTTCTTTGACGAGCCAATAGTCCATCGTGTTGAATATCTGATAGTGGTTGGAGGACGGGTAGTGGATGAATGTGGTTTATGTTGTTTTTCAGTCAAAGAGGCAGGTCGCTGGGAGGTTTGTACAGCTGGGGGATTCTTACTCCTCATGCTGGTGGTTGGGGTTTGTGGCAAAGTCAGCCTGGGGGAGTGACTTGGGTAAGGCGTGCTAAGGAGTCATTTAGGAGTTTTTCCATCAACATTTCAAACGATGTGTGTCCAGCAATGGTAGCTGTGTTAGAGCGGATGTCATTGTCAATGGATGTCAATGGGGTGTCTTTTGGGACCGCCTAGGGGATGGGTTGTATTACGTGTGTAAAGAATTTAGTTAGGAGTCGGTCCAACGTCTTTTCTATTGCATTTTCATTGCCAGTGACAAGAGTCTCAACAAGATCGGCAATCTTAGTCGTACGTTTTATGGGATCAGATTGGACTCTGAAACTGTAGGATTGTCAGTGACAGACATATCAGGAACAAGCAAAAGTTATGGTTGAGTGTGAGGTAGCGGTTGACGATGGGCTGAGTTAGGTTGTTTCAATGCACTACTGTATTGCAGATTATTGGTAAGAAGAACCTTAGGTTTTGCCGCTATGTATGAAGGACATTGTTTGAATGTAATGTTGTGATCGTCACCACAGTTTGAGCAGGTGAGTACATATGATGCACAGTCCTGTGTGTAATGGGAACCAGAGTATTTTCCACATTTAATGTGAAGGGTGCAGCCTTTCCAAGTATGGTTAAAACCTTTACATATGAAGCACTGACTGTTACGGGGTATGTACACCTCTAGTCTATGGAGTAAGCTGTTAAACCGAACCTGATCAGGGGAGGAACAGTAGTCTAGAAGAGTAAATAGGGCAGTGCCTGTATCACTCAGTTCTCCGTTTATTCTACGGATACATTTTTTGACTCCAAAGATTGGAATGCCATCTGCCAGAAGTTGTGCCTTGATGTCGTTTGCACTAATGTCTACAACATGTCTGAATATATATTTTGCTAATCGGTCACCAAGTGGTTTGTAGCATTTGACGTGGTGTCCACAGATGTCAGTAACGTCTGAAAGCTCTAGTTCCTCGCTGTGTTTGTGGTCCACTGCGATTAAGTTCCTTTGTTTGTTAGGTTTAATATCGTGCACTATGATCTTAAATATATTTTCGAATGGCATTATATAGGATACTTTGTGACCTGCTATTTTTGAAAACAATCCTATCTTCCTCGTCAAAGGCAATTATGAAAATGTGTAAAGCAGGAGAACTTGTCCTAGCATGGTTGAGCGGTGGATATTGATACTGAGGCCGCCTGGGGCCAGGATGGTCTCTCTTTACCTCTGTATGATGGCGACGTTGCGCCTCTAATCTGTTTGCCTTACTGTGATGTTTACTGTCTGGATCCTCCTCTAAGACCGGGTGACCATCATGATCTAAATGTGTGCCATGTAACAGTGGTTTCTTAAAACTCTCAAAGGTATCGTGGATGTTTGTAGGAGAGATGCTGTGCACACCTCCGCCGTTGCCATGTTGTTCCCCTCCCCCCCCCCCCCACCTCCTCCCAAGATGCAGTTTAATGCTGAAAAATGTTGCAAATCAAAGAGACAAATATTGCAAGTCAAATGTAATATCATTCATAGGTAACTGGGAACTCTTCTATGGAGGATATAACATGTATGCTCGAGATGGGGTGCATTTATCTAGGGCTGAGGTTGTTGCTATTGCTAACTCATTTCTACCTGTAGCTGGGGGGGGGTTTGTTTGGGTTTAAAGTTTAAAGGTTTGTTTAAAGATTAAAGTGGTATGGGAATTGATATGGAGAAAGGAGGAAATATAAGTATGTGTTTGTGGGGGGGAACATATTGACAAAATGAACATGGAAAGAGAAAGGCTTCAAATTAATAATGCACTTAAGGTATAATACAAGAACAGTAGGAGTCTAAGAAACAAAATAAACTATTTAAATGATCTTGTCTGCACAGAAAAAAATTATTATTGCATTTGCCGAAACATGGATGAATGTAGAGAATAGAGAACTTTTAGCTGAATATTAAATAAACGGATTTAAACTACTTCACACAGATAGATATATTAGACGAGGAGGGGGAGTAGCCATTTATGTTAGGGTAAACTGTACATGTAATCTCAAATATTGAAACAAAACGGAGCCACACACAGAAACTGTGGGAACCGACCTGTGAGATTTATATTTATTTAATTTATATGAATTTATATTTACGTTAATTTATATACTTCGATAGCAATTTGTATGATAATGAGTGGACTGTATTTCTGCAATAATCTCTTAATCTCACAAATCGATCCTCTACACATTAGGGGGGGTTTATTAAATGAATTTATATGCAGCCAATCAAACTACAGTATTAACTACATACATTGAAAAGGTTCCTTATCTTATAGTACAGCAGGTTAGTCCACCAGGTATAACTAGGGTGTAGACACCAAATTATCCTCTTTGAGGTAGCTTCCATCACCCAGTAACTGGTGCACAAAGTCTTGCTTCCTCGTCTTGACCTGTCAAAAGGGCGCTAGCTGTAAAGCCAGATACCTATATCTGACAAGCTATATCAGAGAAAACACTATACATGGAACAATAAAGACCTGGCTTAATTACCTTTAGTTTGAGGCGATTTCTGATCTAACCGGGTCACCCTATATCCTGACATTAATGGCCACTAATGATAGATAAACGGGTTTCGGAAAGACACTTAACTTGTTTGTAGACAGCGTGTTGATAATGGTACACTTCTGGTTTCCATAACACTACGTCCAAGTAAATTAACAGGAGCCGAATTTGCTCCCGTGTGAGCCTCTGGTCAAGTCTCAACAATGGCTGCGACTAACACTCCATACTATTGACGCCTGGCCGACATTGTCCAGATATGATAGGAGCCGAATTTGCTCCACGCGTCTCGGATGTGACACAACAATGGCTGCCCCTCCTTCCTCACTGATGCCTGGCTTACATTGTCCAGATTTCAGAAAGTGATAGAAGGGTCACATTTACTCTACTTTAATATTGATAATTAAGTTAATTTATATGAGATGTTTTATGATGGTAATGTCCAAAGACTAATGTATTTAAGAATAATTCCCAGCAGAATAGCTGGTGAATTATAATAGTATGTGGTGATGATATCCCGTTTTCTTTAGACGGTAATTCCACTACAAGTTACGTTTTCTATGGGTAACTTGTTTATACAATACAGCTATTATCTGTATGATATATTAAATGGTGTCGGATTTTCCGACAGAAACTATCTAGCTAGAATTAAACGAAAAATAAAAATCTTATAATATGAGTTATTTACAGGCCACCAAACTTAGGCAGAATGGAAGCAAAGCATCTATGGGATGAAATATCTAGATTAAACAGTATTTGTGTCATGGGTGACTTTAATTTTAGTAGAATAAACAGGATTAACAGAACAGGGAATAACGAATCAGAAGATTTTCTACAATTGATTGACGATTGCTTCCCCCCCCCCCAACATCGTCATCATGACAATTACACTCCCAACATCGGCATCATGACTATAACACTCCCATTATAGTCATCATGACTATTTCTCTCCCAACGTCATCATCATGACTATTACTCTCCCAACATCGTCATCAGTACTATTACACCCCCATCATAGTCGTCATGACTATTACACTTCCAACATCGTCATCATGACGATTACACCCCCAACAAAGTCATCATGACTATTATACTCCCAACATCGTCATCATGACTATTACACCCCCAACATAGTCATCATTACTATTACACTCCCAACATCGTCACCATGACAATAACACTCCCAACATAGTCATCATGACTATTCCTCTCCGAACATCGCCATCATTACTATTACACTGCCAACATAGTCGTCATGACTGTTACACTCCCAACATCATCATCATGACTGTTATTCCCCCCCAACATCGTCATCATAACAATTACACTGCCAACATAGTCGTCATGACTATTACACTCCTAACATCGGCATGATGACTATTACACCCCCAACATAGTCGTCATGTCTGTTATACTCCCAACATTGTCATCATGACTACTACACCCCCAACATAGTCATCATGACTATTACACTCCCAACATCGTCATCATGACTATTACACCCCCAACATCGTCCTCATAACTATTGCACACCTAACAAAGTCATCATGACTATTACACTCCCAACATCGTGATCAAGACTATTACACTCCAAACATAGTCATCATGAATGTTACACTCCTAACATCGGCATCATGACTATTACATCGTCATCATGACAAGTACATCGTCATCATGACTATTACACTCCCAACATCGTGATCAAGACTATTACACTTCCAACACAGTTATCATGACTATTACACTCCCAACATCGTCATCATGACTATAACACTCCCATCATAGTCATCATAACTATTACTCTTCCAACATCGTCATCATGACTAATACTCCCCCAACATCGTCATCATGACAATTAAACGGCCAACATAGTCATCATGACTAATAGACTTCTAACATCGTCATCATGACTATTACACCCCCAACACAGTTATCATTACTATTACACTCCCAACATCGTCATCAAGCTTATTACACTCCAACATAGTCATCATTACTATTACATTCCCAACATCGTCATCATGACAATAACACTCCCATCATAGTCATCATGACTATTCCTCTCCGAACATCGTCATCATTACTATTACTCTCCCAACAACGTCATCATGACTATTATTCCCCCAACATAGTCATCATAACAATTACACTGCCAACATAGTCATCATGACTATTACACTCCCAACATCGTCATCATGACTATTACACCCCCAACATAGTCATCATTACTATTACACTCCCAACATCGTCATCATGACTATAACACTCCCATCATAGTCATCATGACTATTTCTCTCCCAACGTCATCATTATGACTATTAATCTCCCAACATCGTCATCAGTACTATTACACCCCATCATAGTCGTCATGACTATTACACTTCCAACATCGTCATCATGACTATTACACCCCCAACATAGTCATCATGACTATTATACTCCCAACATCGTCATCATGACTATTACACCCCCAACATAGTCATCATTACTATTACACTCACAACATTGTCATCATGACAATAACACTCCCAACATAGTCATTATGACCATTACTCTCCGAACATCGTCATCATTACTATTACTCTCCCAACATCTTCATCATGACTATTACTCCCCGAACATCGTCAACATGACAATTACACTGCCAACATAGTCATCATGACTATTACACTCCCAACATCGTGATCAAGACTATTACACTCCCAACATAGTCATCATGAATGTTACACTCCCAACATCGGCATCATGACTATTACATCGTCATCATGACTAGTACATCGTCATCTTGAATATTACACTCCCAACATTGTCATTGTGACTATTACACTTCCAACACTGTTATCATGACTATTACACTTCCAACATCGTCATCATGACTATTACACCCCCAACATAGTCATCATTACTATTACACTCACAACATTGTCATCATGACAATAACACTCCCAACATAGTCATCATGACCATTACTCTCCGAACATCGTCATCATTACTATTACTCTCCCAACATCTTCATCGTGACTATTACTCCCCGAACATCGTCAACATGACAATTACACTGCCAACATAGTCATCATGACTATTACACTCCCAACATCTTGATCAAGACTATTATACTCCCAACATAGTCATCATGACTGTTACACTCCCAACATCGGCATGATGACTATTACATCATCATCATGACTATTACACCCCCAACATAGTTATCATGTCTGTTATACTCCCTACATCATCATCATGACTATTACACCCCCAACATAGTCATCATTACTATTACACTCCCAGCATCGTCATCATGACTATAACACTCCCATCATAGTAATCATGACTTTTACTCTCCCAACGTCGTCATCATGACTATTACACTCCCAACATCGTTCTCAAGACTATTGCACACCTAACATAGTCATCATGACTATTACACTCCCAACATCGTGATCAAGACTATTACACTCCCAACATAGTCATCATGACTATTACACTCCCAACATCGTCATCATGACTATAACACTCCCATCATAGTCATCATAACTATTACTCTTCCAACATCGTCATCATGACTAACACTCCCCCAACATCGTCATCATGACAATTAAACTGCCAACATAGTAATCATGACTATTACACTCCTAATATCGTCATCATGACTATTACAGCCCCAACATAGTCATCATTACTATTACACTCCCAACATCGTCATCATGACTATAACACTCCCATCATAGTCATCATGACTATTTCTCTCCCAACGTCATCATCATGACTATTACTCTCCCAACATCGTCATCAGTACTATTACACCCCATCATAGTCGTCATGACTATTACACTTCCAACATCGTCATCATGATGATTACACCCCCAACACAGTCATCATGACTATTATACTCCCAACATCGTCATCATGACTATTATACCCCCAACATAGTCATCATTACTATTACACTCCCAAGATCGTCATCATGACAATAACACTCCCAACATAGTCATCATGACTATTACTTTCCGAACATCGTCATCATTACTATTACTCTCCCAACATCGTCATCAGGACTATTACTCCCCGAATATCGTCAACATGACAATTACACTGCCAACATAGTCATCATGACTATTACACTCCCAACATCGTGATCAAGACTATTACACTACCAACATAGTCATCATGAATGTTACACTCCCAACATCGGCATCATGACTATTACATCGTCATCATGACTAGTACATCGTCATCTTGAATATTACACTCCCAACATTGTCATTGTGACTATTACACTTCCAACACTGTTATCATGACTATTACACTTCCAACATCGTCATCATGACTATTACACCCCCAACATAGTCATCATGACTATTATACTCCCAACATCGTCATCATGACTATTACACCTCCAACATAGTCATCATTACAATTACACTTCCAACATTGTCATCATGACAATAACACTCCCAAAATAGTCATCATGACCATTACACTCCGAAAATCATCATTACTATTACTCTCCCAACATCTTCATCATGACTATTACTCCCCGAACATCGTCAACATGACTATTACATCGTCATCATGACTATTACACCCCCAACATAGTCATCATTTCTGTTATACTCCCAACATCGTCATCATGACTATTCCCCCAACATAGTCATCATTACTATTACACTCCCATCATAGTTATCATGACTTATACTCTCCCAACGTCGTCATCATGACTATTACACTCCCAACATCGTTCTCAAGACTATTGCACACCTAAGAAGGTCTTCATGACTATTACACTCCCAACATCGTGATCAAGACTATTACACTCCCAACATAGTCATTATGACTGTTACATTCCCAACATCGGCATCATGACTATTACATCGTCATCATGAATATTACACCCAACATCGTCATCGTAACTATTACACTTCCAACATAGTCATCATGACTATTACACTCCCAACATAGTCATCATGACTATTACACTCCCAACATCGTGATCAAGACTATTACACTCCCAACATAGTCATCATGACTGTTACACTCCCAACATCTGCATCATGACTATTACATCGTCATCATGAATATTACACTCCCAACATCGTCATCGTGACTATTACACTTCCAACATAGTCATATGACTATTACACTCCCAACATCGTCATCATGCCTATTACACTCCAACACAGTCATCATTACTATTACACTCCCAACATCGTCATCATGACAATAACACTCCCATGATAGTCATCATGACTATTCCCCTCCGAACATCGTCATCATTACTATTACTCTCTCAACATCGTCATCATGACTATTATTCCCCCCAACATCGTCATCATAACAATTACACTTCCAACATAGTCGTCATGACTAATACACTCCGAACCTCGTCATCAAGACTATTGCACAAAGTCATCATGACTATTGTTACAATGCCCTCTCCTATCTCTTTCGTTTGCCTGCTTTAAGAGTCATATCAGCTCTCCCTACTGATTCTCTGAGGTTCAGGGAGTCTATTGACATATGTGGCGACCAGACCGGCTGCCAGTTAAAGGAAGGAAGTTACATTATAAGTTGTAAATAAGTGGAAATTGGCGCCCTGATATAAAATGAAAGAGTATCCCCTAATGCAGATATGACCTTTTGGAAGGGACACTAGCCGATCGCGGATTGGCCGACTTAGGGCGCGGGCGACCAATCAGGGCCCGCCGCGACGTCACCGAATGCCCCGGGCGGCGCCAACGTCATAGTTGACCCGACCTTGGAAGCGACAGGACGCGCCTCGGTCTGCTCTCAAGGATTAGAGGCTCTACAAGCCTTTCTTAGTGGATTAGTGCTGGCTATTGCAGCCCATCGGATATATTGGAGACCCCGCGCTTCTGGGAAGCAAAAAGGAACCAAGTTTATTGAGCGAAAGAGTGCCAAACTTGGAAAATATTCGGCGACGACGCTGGGCGGCGACGCTGGACGTTGGGGGGCCTGGAAAGGTGTGGCGGGCAAGCCTAGCTGTGACCGGGTCACATCCACTGAGAATTTTGGAAGGACGACACCGTGCCTAGGACAAGGAGCAACGCCTTGTGGAAGGGGCGAGTGTGGGAAAATAGTGATTAGCTCAGCGCCTATCGATGAACCAAGATTCGGGTAGCTGAATCTCAGGGATTGGAACGGTGACGACGCGAAGGCTCCACGACACCTGTGGACCTGTGGAACGTTCCTGGATCATCGAGGATCGACTCAGGAAGCGTGGGAACCTCACACCATCGAGGGACAGGCGTCGTGAGCCAGGAATGTAAGGT
This sequence comes from Procambarus clarkii, assembly GCF_040958095.1. Lineage (NCBI taxonomy): Eukaryota > Metazoa > Arthropoda > Malacostraca > Decapoda > Cambaridae > Procambarus > Procambarus clarkii. The sequence continues at coordinate 56,351,996 of NC_091150.1, read as the reverse complement.
AGATCATTTTCCCTCCCATTACCCCTTGTGTGAGTAGGCTAGTTAGGCCACAATATTTACTTATGTATGTGGCAGCAGGACTTTAATACTTTAGTAGTAGAATAGGCTGCAAGGCAGCTTGTGTCCAGGACTGTCAGAGGGGACAGTGTGTATGGATGTGTTACGGACCCGGATTCAGCGTCCGAGCCTGGAGCAGTGACAAACACGCCATCTGTGGGTCAGCTCCCGAAACCCCCGCCAAACGAACGACGACACCTAGTGAGGACAGCGTGTACTGGCCTCGAGGACCAGTTTCCAGTCTGGTTCAGCGCTCAACACCGCCGCTCCTGACCTCTGGTGAGGTGGTGCTCCGACGACAGCGCCATCTATGGAGTGGATATGTCGGGCGTTTGTATCTGAGGCAGTAAGTGTGGTGTTTTAGTGTCTCTGTTATTGATGACGTGTCTGCTTACAGAGCCGACCTGGGACCACTGTGTTGAAGGTGGAGTCAGTCTACCCGAGGCAGCCAGTCTCCATACAGTGAAGTTTGCTGCAGCTGTCGTGACGTCGTCCCCCCGGAAGAACACTGTGGTGTGTTAAGCCTGCCAGTGGAGTGGCAGTGGAAGGATTTACCCGGGACCGACGGTTGGAGACGATAATCCACTGGGGTATTGAGGACAGGAGGGTGATTGGTGATATCACACGAGACTCCTGTCTAGGGCGTACCCCTTATATCGTTCGTGGAGTGGCCGTGCCAGCCTTGGTGGCTCTGTACCTGCCAGCAGACCTGCTGGACGTGTGGTTGACGGCCTCCACGACGGTGCCCCCAGTGGACCTGTGTTGTGGCTGACCTGTGGCCAGGGTAGACTCGGCGTTCTCAGAGGACACGTCTTGAGGCCACGAAGAAAGCACCGCGGACTCAGCACCTAGCTTCGAGGATCCATAGTCTCCAGCAGAAGACTACAGTGTTGATCCCCTTGTAAAGTGTTAATACCCCTCCCCCTTTGTACTCCTTTTATATAATATTTATTTATTGGTGGTGGTCAATATATTATATTAAGTTCTTAGCTTTCTTTCCCTACTCCCTTTAAGTTACTTGCGTCACGGATCGCATCCCTTGATAGCCTCTACTGGCTTGGGGCCGGATATATATCTTCCTCTAACTACATCAGAGTAAGAACCCCGTTGCGTCCCGAGAGGGCCGTAACAGGATGGCAGGACAGTGAAGGAGAGGCGCCGACGTGGTGAAGAGGCCCTCCTGTGTGAGAGTGTGGGACTCCTGTCTTTCTGCCCAGTTGAAGGAGTGTTGGAGGTCGTGGAAGAAGAGGCTGACGATCTCCAGACTTATTATCCATATTTCCATATTCATGTGTTACTTGTGATTGTGTGTGTGTTCATGTAATTTGCATCAGTAAATTCACACATTTTATCACTGTGTTTAAGTGTGCCTCCATTTATGATATTTCTCTATGAGCATACACGAAGGTTATCATAGTACCACCTAGGGAACACTACGTTCTCTATAGCAGTTCTTATTGTCTGGAGAGTGGTAAAGACAGCACAGACTTACATAAAAGTGTACCCTTAGCCATCCGATCAGTGTCGGTGCCTGAATGGTGACGACTATTAACGTAGTGGCTTGAGAGAGGTAAAGCCACACAGACCTTCCTGGGAGAGTACCCTGGGCCAACAGTCTAGTAGCAGATCTATGGGAGTAGCAATCTTCTGGCTACAAACAATATATAATACACCCACTGAACTGCATTGCTGGGGTGCAGATATAATAACCCAGCTGGCGACCTTGCTAAGAAGAAGATAGAGAAGACAGGTGGGAAAGGAGTTCCTGCAACCTTTTTGTCTGGCAGGCAAGACTCAGGGAGGTTATGGTTATAAGGTAAGCCTGAGTCTTCCTTCACTCCCCCACGGGTCTAGGCCGGAACTGTTAACAGCAGTTTCCCCGTGTTTGACTGAAGGGCTTCCAGGGTGAATCAGTGGCACCCCTTTTGTGGTGGAAGCAAAGACCTGCGGAGGTGGGCATTGTTGGGCCTCTCCTGTGTGAGCAAGGAGACTCCGGTGAATCTCGGGAGTCGGAGGGGGTGAGTATTTGGGCCTTTTGAGCCCGTAGCAGCTAAGTGTTAGCAGAGCCCCGGCCCACCACCCCCCACGTGACAGAGAACTGGCGACCTTGCCAGGATTCGAACCCCGGTAGCCAAGAACTGGGAACTTCGCCAGAAAGTGTGGATCAAGCTACAGTGAGGCCCAAATTTCAAGACAAGTGTTGCCAGGGTACTAATACAGTGTGGCCAGTGAATTCAGTGGTACTGTTACTCAACCAGCTAAGGGACTGAAACGGTGAAATTAGTGCCTACTAACTTGTCTGTGCTGTCGTGCAACCCGTTCTCGCAAATTTAATAAGTCAATATTGACTTATTAAATATGTGCATAGGTGACATACTTAACATAATAGATACCCTTAAAAAGATTCATAGAAAACACCGACCTTACCTAACCTTGTTAGTATCTTAAGATAAGCATCTTATAGCTTCGTAATTACAATTATTACCTAACCTATAATAGGTATAGGTTAAGTAATAATTGTAATTACGAAGCAATAAGATGCTTATCTTAAGATACTAACAAGGTTAGGTAAGGTCGGTGTTTTCTATGAATCTTTTTAAGGGTATCTATTATGTTTAGTATATCACCTATGCACGTAGTTAATAAGTCAATATTGACTTTACGAATTTGCGAGAACGGGTTGTGTCGTGTATGCTCGATGATATAGAGATGGAGGAGGACAAAGTAAAGAAATTTATTGACACAAGGGATGAGAGAATTTTGGAAGAGTGTACCAAGGCCCAGCTCCAACAAGTGGCAAACCACTTTGGGATCAGACTGAGGACGACTAAGGTAGCGGAGCGAAGGATAGAGATCATGGCACAGCTCACAGCTCGAGAGGAGGCGACGGGAGAGGAGCCATCTCAAGAGGGGCCGTCCCGAGGAGAGCCGTCGCAAGGTGAACCGTCTCGACTAGAGCCACCCCAAGCGCCTACCAGTGTGGAGAGAATTCACAGTGAACATGGGAGCAGTGGAAGGTCCAGCTGTAGTAAGAGGAGCCTGCAACTGGTAATAATGAAGATGCGACTGGAAGCCCAGCTGCGACGAGAGGAAAGAGAAGCGCTGTTACGGCCCTCTCGGGACGCAACGGGGTCCTTACTCTGATGTTGTTAGAGGAAGATATATGTATCCGTTCCCGAGCCAGTAGTGGCTATCAAGGGATGAGATCCGTGACGCAAGTAACTTAAAGGGAGTAGGGAAAGAAAGCTAAGAACTTAATATTATACTTATCACCATCACCGATTAAATATACATATAAATGAGTGCACAAGGGGGACGGGTATTAACACTATACAAGGGGATTAATCCATTATCGTGGTCTTCTGCCGAAGACACTGGTGCTACAACTCTCGGTGCCGAGTCCTTGGTGCTTCCTCGTGGCCACACAACGAAATATCCAAAGAAGTTGAGCCTACCCTGGCCACAGGTCAGCCAAAACACAGGTCCACTGGGGGCACCGTCGTGGAGGCCGTCAACCACACGACCAGCTGGTCTGCTGGCAGGTACTGAGCCACCAAGGCTGGTACGGCCACTCCACGAACGATATAAGGGGTACGCCCTAGACAGGAGTCTCGTGTGATATCACGTCACCCTCCTGTCCTCAATACCCCAATGGATGATCGTCTCCAACAGTCGGTCCCGGGTAAATCCTCTTACTGCCACTCCACTGGCAGGCTAACACACCACAGTGTTCTTCCGGGGGGACGACTTCACAACAGCTGCAGCAACGTTCAAGGTATGGAGACTGGCTGCCTCGGGTAGACTGACTCAACCTTCAACACAGCGGTCCCAGGTCGACTCTGTAAACAGACACGTCATCAATGACTGGGACACACTAGAACACCTTACTTACGGGCTCTGGCACAAACACCTGACGTATCCAGTCCATAGATGGCGCTGTCGTCGGAGCACCACCTCACCAGAGGTCAGGAGCGGCGGTGTTGAGCGCGGAACCAGACTGGAAACTGGTCCTCGAGGCCAGTACACGCTGTCCTCACCAGGTGTCGTCGTCCGTTTGGCGGGGGTTTCGGGAGCTGACCCACAGATGGCGTGGTTGTCACTGCTCCAGGCTCGGACGCTGGATCCGGGTTCGAAACAAGCGCAAATGCAGCGAGAGGAACGTGCAGCTGAGCTGCAGCGAGAGGAGCGAGAAGCTCGGCTGCAGCGGGAAGAAGGAGAGAGACAACTGCGACTGGAGGAGATAAAGGCAAAGAAAGAAGTCGAATTGCGTCGCGTTGAACGTGGTCTGCCCTCACTACCTGCACGGCGGGATGACCTCAAGGTAAGGGAACGTGACTTACCTACGTTTGAACCACAAGAAGCTGAGGCGTTCTTCGAACACTTTGAACGGATAGCAACTCTGAAGGAGTGCCCGGAAGATGTTTGGGCTGCTCTGGTCCAGGGCAGGTTGACTGGTGAGGCCCGGGAAGCCTACAACATGCTGGACCTAGAGGAGTGTGCTAGTTACGACGCGATTAAGAAGGCGGTGCTCCACTCATTCCGGCTGACTCCGGAGATGTACTGGAAGCGGTTCAGAGAGTGTACAAGAGCGTCGAGAAAGACTTACGCCGAGACCGCAAGGGATATGGTACGGAAATTCCTACGATGGTTGAAGGCGGAGGAAGCGGAGTCGGTGGATGATATCAAACGACTGATAGTGATGGAGAAGTTTATGTCAGTGCTCCATCCTGAGTTGCGAGTAAGGGTGAGAGAAGCAGGTATTAAGGACCTGAAGGCTGCAGCGGACCGAGCCGACATGCTAGAGGAGGCACTACATCTCAGGAGGGAGGGGCCGCCAAGACACTCGCCTTACCCCAGGTCGGGAGGGAACCTTAGGAGTTCAGGAGGAGCGAGGACGGGTGGGGACTCTCCCAAGAGTAGTGTACCCAATGAGGTAACCCAATTCAAGAGCTCAAGAGACGCGGGAAGGAAGCCCCAAGCTGTGAGCAATGGACCTAGCTCGGGAGCAAGTGCTGCAGTCCCGGACACGACGACAGGGAGACCAAGGAGGACCCAGGGGACGTCTGCAAGTGGTACTGCCAGGGGGACTAGCGAGTGGTCGCCCAGGGGAGGCAGCCGATGCTACAATTGTGGTGTGAGAGGACATTATGCCCGCGAGTGTGAGGAGCACCAAAGGAATATAGGACTAATGTTGGAAGAGGAGAGAGTGTTTGTTCATACCCCATATTATAGTGGACCCAACGTGAATGGTTGGGAAATGAGGTTGGGTGAACATCCCTTCGTTTTCGGGGCCAACGTGAAGTTTGGAAAGTCAGACCCGGTGGAGGTTGCCGTTCTTCGAGATACGGGTGCTGACATAAGTATGGTGACCAGGAGTATTCTCCCCAAGGAATTTAATGATTCACCTGTGGGAGTGGTGAGGATACGCAGTGTGGGGGAGGAATACAGGTTGCCACTTCACGAAGTACAGCTGATTGCCGACTGCGGAGTCGAGAAAGCTATAGTAGCTGTAGCCCCTAAGTTACCCCTAGAGCATGTACAGATGGTGCTGGGTAATGACCTCGGAGGAGGCAGGATACAACCCGATTGGGCCAGGAGTGCCTATGTTGCAAGCAGCGGTACAACCCTGCCAGGTGAGGTATCGGTCGTTCCAGATGGTAGTGAGGAAGCCGACTTCGCCAGGGGAAACGTCGCCAGAGACGACGACAACGAGGGCGATAGTGCAGAGAGGTCGTCGGAGGTTGTGGAAAACCCCGACGAGGACCTCCGACTAAGCCTGATGATGCATGTGGAGGAGTGGCGAGGAGCAGCTGTACAAACGCCTGGGGCGGTGAAGAGGCTGCAGACCGCACTCCCTCCATACAGAAACGTGAATAAAGTAAGCTCAGTGGATGAGCGAACGGCGGTGAGGGGCAGAGTGGAGGAGCCACGACGCAGTGCACCCTATGCCGGCCAGATGAATAGTGGTAGGTGCCAGATGAACCACCGTGGTGAGGTGAGCCACAGGGAGGTGGATGAGCCCAACCACGAACCGAATAAGACGTCTGCAGGGAAGAGAATCTCATGGAGGAGTGAAGATGTTCGTCGGGAACGAAGGAACGAATGGTATAGGAAAGGCAATACGAAGAAAGCAGGGAATAGGAACACCCAGGGTAGGCGCCAGCCTAACCAGAGGGACATTGGGCCATCGCAAAAGCCTAGTGTGGAAGAGAGGAAGCTGCTGGATGGAGTGCAGGTTACAAGTGCCACTGTGAGGAGACAACGCACCTATGGGAGAAGAGGAACCGAGAAGAGAAAAGATTGGCGAAGAGGAGCTCCTGAGAGGAAACGTGGAGTACCTGTAGGACGCAAGGGAAGTGCAAGACTATCTCGGAGTGCACGACGCGGTGGAGGCGCTGCATGCACTGAATCTTACAGTGGTAACGAGCCGTTGGAGTACACTCGTGGCCACGGAGAGAGGATTTCTTATAGGTGTTCAGGGAACACCCATCACACCCGTTCCTATGCGAGGTGGGGATATAATGAGGCAAGTGTCTGGCAAGGTGGTACGAGCCACGTCACAAACTGGAGGAGTGACACTTCAGGAACGGAGGGAGCAAGAGTATAGGTTGCCCTCTTGAGTGCTGCTCTTCCGATATGACTCTTATTTTAAGGGGAGGGGTATGTTATGGTGCCCTCTCCTGTCTCTTTCGTTTGCCTGCTTTAAGAGTCATATCAGCTCTCCCTACTGATTCTCTGAGGTTCAGGGAGTCTAGTGACATATGTGGCGACCAGACCGGCTGCCAGTTAAAGGAAGGAAGTTACATTATAAGTTGTAAATAAGGGGAAATTGGCGCCCTGATATAAAATGAAAGAGTATCCCCTAATGCAGATATGACCTTTTGGAAGGGACTCTAGCCGATCGCGGATTGGCCGACTTAAGTCGCGGGCGACCAATCAGGCCCCGCTGCGACATCACCGAGTGCCCCGGGCGGCGCCAACGTCATTGTTGACCCGACCTTGGAAGCGACAGGACGCGCCTCGGTCTGCTCTCAAGGATTAGAGGCTCTACAAGCCTTTCTTAGTGGATTAGTGCTGGCTATTGCAGCCCATCGGATATATTGGAGACCCCGCGCTTCTGGGAAGCAAAAAGGAACCAAGTTTATTGAGCGAAAGAGTGCCAAACTTGGAAAATATTCGGCGACGACGCTGGGCGGCGACGCTGGACGTTGGGGGGCCTGGAAAGGTGTGGCGGGCAAGCCTAGCTGTGACCGGGTCACATCCACTGAGAATTTTGGAAGGACGACACCGTGCCTAGGACAAGGAGCAACGCCTTGTGGAAGGGGCGAATGTGGGAAAATAGTGATTAGCTCAGCGCCTATCGATGAACCAAGATTGGGGTAGCTGAATCTCAGGGATTGGAACGGCGACGACGCGAAGGCTCCACGACACCTGTGGACCTGTGGAACGTTCCTGGATCATCGAGGATCGACTCAGGAAGCGTGGGAACCTCACACCATCGAGGGACAGGCGTCGTGAGCCAGGAATGTAAGGTAGATCATTTTCCCTCCCATTACCCCTTGTGTGAGTAGGCTAGTTAGGCCACAATATTTACTTATGTATGTGGCAGCAGGACTTTAATACTTTAGTAGTAGAATAGGCTGCAAGGCAGCTTGTGTCCAGGACTGTCAGAGGGGACAGTGTGTATGGATGGCAGGACAGTGAAGGAGAGGCGCCGACGTGGTGAAGAGGCCCTCCTGTGTGAGAGTGTGGGACTCCTGTCTTTCTGCCCAGTTGAAGGAGTGTTGGAGGTCGTGGAAGAAGAGGCTGACGATCTCCAGACTTATTATCCATATTTCCATATTCATGTATTACTTGTGATTGTGTGTGTGTTCATGTAATTTGCATCAGTAAATTCACACATTTTATCACAGTGTTTAAGTGTGCCTCCATTTATGATATTTCTCTATGAGCATACACGAAGGTTATCATAGTACCACCTAGGGAACACTACGTTCTCTATAGCAGTTCTTATTGTCTGGAGAGTGGTAAAGACAGCACAGACTTACATAAAAGTGTACCCTTAGCCATCCGATCAGTGCCGGTGCCTGAATGGTGGCAACTATTAACGTAGTGGCTAGAGAGAGGTAAAGCCACACAGACCTTCCTGGGAGAGTACCCTGGGCCAACAGTCTAGTAGCAGATCTATGGGAGTAGCAATCTTCTGGCTACAAACAATATATAATACACCCACTGAACTGCATTGCTGGGGTGCAGATATAATAACCCAGCTGGCGACCTTGCTAAGAAGAAAATAGAGAAGACAGGCGGGAAAGGAGTTCCTGCAACCTTTTTGTCTGGCAGGCAAGACTCAGGGAGGTTATGGTTATAAGGTAAGCCTGAGTCTTCCTTCACTCCTCCACGGGTCTAGGCCGGAACTGTTAACAGCAGTTTCCCCTTGTTTGACTGAAGGGCTTCCAGGGTGAATCAGTGGCACCCGTTTTGTGGTGGAAGCAAAGACCTGCAGAGGTGGGCATTGTTGGGCCTCTCCTGTGTGACCAAGGAGACTCCGGTGAATCCCGGGAGTCGGAGGGGCTGAGTATTTGGGCCTTTTGAGCCCCTAGCAGCTAAGTGTTAGCAGAGCCCCGGCCCACCACCCCCCACATGACACTATTACACTCCCAACATCGTGATCAAGACTATTACACTCCCAACATAGTCATCATGTCTGTTACACTCCCAACATCGGCATGATGACTATTACGTCGTCATCATAAATATTACACCTCCAACATAGTCATTATTACTATTACACTCCCAACATCGTCATCATGACTATAACACTCCCATCATAGTCATCATAACTATTACTCTTCCAACATCGTCATCATGACTGTTACTCCCCCAACAACGTCATCATGACAATTACACTGCTAACATAGTCATCATGACTATTACACTCCCAACATCGTCATCATGACTATTACACCCCCAACATAGTCATCATTACTATTACACTCCCAACATCGTCATCATGACTATAACACTCCCATCATAGTCATCATGACTATTACTCTCCCAACGTCGTCATCATGACTATTACTCTGGCAATATCATCATCAGTACTATTACACCCCCATTATAGTCGTCATGACTATTACACTTCCAAAATCGTCATCATGACGATTACACCCCCAACAAAGTCATCATGACTACTATACTCCCAACATCGTCATCATGACTATTACACCCCCAACATAGTCATCATTACTATTACACTCCCAACATCGCCATCATGACTATAACACTCCCATCATAGTCATCATGACTATTTCTCTCCAAACGTCATCATCATGACTATTATTCTCCAAGCATCGTCATCAGTACTATAACACCCCCATTATTGTCGTCATGACTATTACACTTCCAACATCGTCATCATGACGATTACACCCCCAACAAAGTCATCATGACTACTATACTCCCAACATCGTCATCATGATTATTACACCCCCAACATAGTCATCATTACTATTACACTCCCAACAACGTCACCATGACAATAACACTCCCAACATAGTCATCATGACTATTACTCTCCGAACATCGTCATCATTACTATTACTCTCCCAGCATCGACATCATGACTATTACTCCCCGAACATCGTCAACATGACAATTACACTGCCAACATAGTCGTCATGACTATTACACTCCCAACATCGTTCTCAAGACTTTTGCACACCTAACAAAGCCATCATGACTATTACACTCTCAACATCGTGATCAAGACTATTACACTCCCAACATAGTAATCATGGCTGTTACACTCCCAACATAGTAATCATGGCTGTTACACTCCCAACATCGGCATCATGACTATTACATCGTCATCATGAATATTACACTCCTAACATCGTCATCGTGACTATTACACTTCCAACACAGTCATCATGACTATTACACTCCCAACATCAAAATCATGCCTATTACACTCCAACACAGTCATCATTACTATTACACTCCCAACATCTTCATCTTGACTATAACACTTTCAACATAGTCATCATGACTATTCCTCTCCGAACATCGTCATCATTACTATTACTCTCCCAACATCGTCATCATGACTATTATTCCCCCCAACATCGTCATCATAACAATTACACTGCTAACATAGTCGTCATGACTATTACACTCCGAACCTCGTCATCAAGACTATTGCACACCCAACGAAGTCATCATGACTATTACACTCCCAACATAGTCATCTTGAATGTTACACTCCCAACATAGGAAGGATGACTATTACATCGTCATCATGAATATTACACCTCCAACATAGTCATTATTACTATTACACTCTCAACATCGTCATCATGACTATAACACTCCCGTAATAGTCATCTTAACTATTACTCTTCCAACATCGTCATCATGAATATTACTCCCCCAGCATCGTCATCATGACAATTACACTGCCAACATAGTCATCATGACTATTACACTCCAAACATCGTCATCATGACTATTAATCCCCCAACATAGTCATCATGACTATTACACTCCCAACATCGTCATCATGACTATTAATCCCTCAACATAGTCATCATGACTATTACACCCCCAAAATAGTCATCATTACTAATACACTCCCAACATCGTCATCATGACTATAACACTTTCAACATAGTCATCATGACTATTCCTCTCCGAACATCGTCATCATTACTATTACTCTCCCAACATCGTCATCATGACTATTATTCCCCCCAACATCGTCATCATTACAATTACACTGCCAACAGTCGTCATGACTATTACACTCCGAACCTCGTCATCAAGACTATTGCACACCCAACGAAGTCATCATGACTATTACACTCCCAACATCGTGATCAAGACTATTACACTCCCATCATAGTCATCATAACTATTACTCTTCCAACATCATCATCATGACTATTGCTCCCCCAACATCGTCATCATGACAATTACACTGCCAACATAGTCATCATCACTATTACACTCCCAACTGTGTCATCATGACTATTAATCCCCCAACATAGTCATCATTACTATTACACTCCCAGTATCGTCATCATGACTATAACACTCCCATCATAGTCATCATGACTATTACTCTCCCAACGTCGTCGTCATGACTATTACACTCCCAACATCGTCATATGACTATAAAACCTCAACATAGTCATCATGACTATTACACTTCCATCATAGTCAACATGACTATTACACCCCTATCATTGTCATCATGACTATTACACCCCCAACATAGTCATCATCAATATTACTCTCCCAACATCATCATCAGTACTATTACACCCCCACCATGTTCGTCATGACTATTACATTCCCAACATCGTCATCATGAGAATAACACTCCGAACATCGTCATCAAGACATTTGCACACCCAACAAAGTCATCATGACTATTACACTCCCAACATCTTGATCAAGACAATTACACTCCCAACATAGTCATCATGACTGTTACACTCCCAACATCGGCCTGATGACTATTACATCGTCATCATGAATATTACACCTCCAACATAGTCATTATTACTATTACACTCCCAACATCGTCGTCATGACTATAACACTCCCAACACCGTCATCATGACTATTACACTCAAATCATAGTCAACATGACTATTACATTCCCATCACAGTCATCATGACTATTACACTCCCATCATCGTCATCATGGCTATTACACCCCCAACATAGTCATCATTACTATTACACTCCGAACCTCGTCATCAAGACTATTGCACACCCAACAAAGTCATCATGATTATTACACTCCCAACATAGTCATCATTACTATTACACTCCCAACATCGTCATCATGAATATAACACTCCCATCATAGTCATCATGACTATTTCTCTCCCAACGTCATCATCATGACTATTACTCTATAACATCGTCATCAGTACGATTACACCCCCATTATAGTCGTCATGACTATTACACTTCCAACATCGTCATCATGACGATTACACCCCCAATACAGTCAGCATGACTATTATACTCCCAACATCGTCATCATGACTATTACACCCCCAACACAGTCATCATTACTATTACACTTCCAACATCGTCATCATGACAATAACACTTCCAACATAGTCATCATGACTATTACTTTCCGAACATCGTCATCATTACTATTACTCTCCCAACATCGTCATCATGACTATTACTCCCCGAACATCGTCAACATGACAATTACACTGCCAACATCGTTCTCAAGACTATTGTACACCTAACAAAGTCATCATGACTATTACACTCCCAACATCGTGATCAAGACTATTACCCTCCCAACATAGTCATTATGACTGTTACACTTCCAACATCGGCATCATGACTATTACATCGTCATCATGAATATTATACTCCCAACATTGTCATCGTGACTATTACAGTTCCAACGTAGTCATCATGACTATTACACTCCCAACATCGTCATCATGCCTATTACACTCCAACATAGACATCAATACTATTACTCTCCCAACATCGTCATCATGACAATAACACTCCCAACATAGTTATCATGACTATTCCTCTCCGAACATCGTCATCATTACTATTACTCTCCCAACATCGTCATCATGACTATTATTCCCCCAACATCGTCATCATAACAATTACACTGCCAACATAGTCGTCATGACTATTACACTCCGAACCTCGTCATCAAGACTATTGCACACCCAACAAAGTCATCATGACTATTACACTCCCAACATCGTGATCAAGACTATTGCACTCCCAACATAGTCGTCATGACTGTTACACTCCCAACATCGTCATCATGAATATTACACCTCCAACATAGTCATTATTACTATTACACTCCCAACATCGTCATCATGACTATAACATTCCCATCATAGTCATCATAACTATTACTCTTCCAACATCTTCATCTATGACGATGTTGGAAGGTGTAATATTCATGATGACTATTACACCCAACACATCGTCATCATAGTCTTTAAGACTATTACTCCCCCAACATCGTCATCATGACAATTACACTGCCAACATAGTCATCATGACTATTACACTCCCAATAGAGTCATCATTACTATTACACTCCCAACATCGTCATCATGAATATTACACTCCCAATAGAGTCATCATTACTTTACACTCCCAACATCATCATCATGACTATAACACTCCCATCATAGTCATCATGACTATTACTCTCCCAACGTCGTTATCATGACTATTACTCTCCCGACATCGTCATCAGTATTGCACCCCCATCATAGTCGTCATGACTATTACACTTCTAACATAGTTATCATGACTATTACACTCCCAACATAGTCATCATGACTATTACACTCTCAGCATAGTTATCATAAGTATTACACTCCGAACATAATCATGATGACTATTCCAACATGGAAATGCCTGGTAATGATTCCCAGCATCATCATCGGTACAAATAGTTAAAAAAAAAAAAAACGATTATGTACTGTAGTTCGGGTAACACCATCACCACCACTACTTGCGGGCTGTTCATGCGCGTGCCACCTCTTGGGTGGCTTAATCTTCATCAATCTTCACCAACACTATCATTTCCCCCCCCCCCCCCCTTCACTCCCCGATGGTCACCATTTACACCATCACAACTAAAACCACTATTCCCACCCATAGCCTCGCACAATGACTGGTTAGTATTACTATATTGCCAGTTAACTATATTTTGTGTTATCTAGGATATAATTTTGGGTAGTAGTGCTGGATGGTATGGCTAAGTAGGAATCGTAATAATTATACTCTCCCGTGACCAAGTAGATAGAGCGACAGGGTTCCAGTCCCTCCTAAAGCAGAAAAAATGAGGTGTATTCCAGTGACAGTCTGCGTCTCCTCGGGCTCTCCCAAGGTGTTTGAAGTATACACAATGAGGCCTGGGGAGTGGGAGAGGTATGCTGCAGTTGAGCAGCAATACACAGTACTCGATGCACAGAAACAACTTGCTGCACTCGCCCTCGGCAAACGTGAGACAAAGGTGTTACAACGTAAAAATAAGGACAAAAAAAATGAAGTAAAAGAGCGCCGGCAGAGGATGGTGAGGATTACACTGGATAACGGGAAGGTTCCCCCACGCCACCCTCCTCCCACCCGCACCATCGTCTCCCACTGAACACTGCGAGAATGCAGGATTTATATTATTTAATTTAATTTAATTTATTTTAATTTTAAAGTGGACTGCTTTTTAATATTTACTCTCCTAGGTGTTTATCCATGCACGTAGTCAGGCTTTAACTGTACATATAGCTTATATAACAATTGGTGGTTATAAATAAACTACAGTATAATGTGTGTTAGTTTTATTGTAACCGTATAATGGGTTAGTGTAACTGGTAAAAAAGCCTATTGGGGAAGCCAGAGCATGCAAGGTGTCTGTGGTGTCTTGTAGGTGGTACAGCTCTCTTTGACTTCTCATGGATAACAAGCTTACCTGCCAACAAGTTAGGCTATAACACTTGCACTAACATGTAAAGTACAGGTGAGACACATGAAATGAAAAGTGTAATAATAATAATGAGGCTTTCTCTTTGTTTCGGATTGATCTACTAAATAACAGCAATGAACTATCTAATATTCTCGGACTGGACGGTAGAGCGATGGACGGTAGGTTTTTGATGACCTCCATGGCAGTGACCATTTCCCTATCCTTGTTGCCATTTTCTCTTTTCACACTCCCCCTCTCCTTCCCTAGATGGCGGTTTGCTGAGGTTGACTGGCGCCTATTTCCCCTCCGTGTTACTCTTTCCGACTTCTCCTTTCTGCCTCTCCCTTACGCTCTCCTCATTTTTCATGAAACCATCTTCGACGCTGCCCTCTGCTCTATTCCTCGCTAAGTAGGAATGGGGCACGTGGAAGGCACGTGGGGCACGTGGAAGTGGTGGAATGTGGACTGTGCTCGGGCTGTCTGCTGTAAGCTTGCAGCCAGGAAGAGACACCGCCACTGGCAGATGACTGATTCTTTTGATTTGTTTCGAAAGGCGTGCGGTGGCCTGTAGGACCATCCGTACAGCTAATGCTAGTGTTGGAAGTCTTATGGTTCCTCCATTACGTCCGAAACTTCTTTGCCGCAGATCTGGAAGCGTATTCGCAAGACAGCAGGTAAGTTCGTTCCCAATGTCTCACCGGTCCTTCACCTCCGTGGTACTCTTGTGGCAGACCTGTTTCAGGTCGCGACTGAATTGGGCTCCCACTTTTCGTCTGTTAGCTCTGGTTCTCATCTTCCTCAATCTTTCCTTCTTCGTAAGCCTGTTCTTGAATCTCATCCTTTAGATTTCAGCACCCATCTCAGACTTCCCTATACCGATCCCTTCTCTCTCTGAACTTCAGTCTGCTCTGGCCCTGTACGGTTTTACGGTGGTGGGCTCCATTGACATTCATTATGAGATGCTTCACCATCTCCCTCTGTGAACGTCTCAGTATTTACTGAGTCTGTATAATTGGGTCTGGGAGTCGTCGTCAGTCCCTGAAGACTGGCTCGTTGCCGTTGTCTTCCCTGTTCGGAAACTGGCGTCTCTCGGGAAATCCCCTAAAGACTTCCGCCCTATTACCCTCACGAGTTATGTCTGCAAGATCTTTGAATGAATGGTTAATGTTCGTCTGATATGGTTCTTAGAACACTATCACCTCGTCTCCCCTTCTCAATTTAGTTTTCGTAAGTGCTGCAGCACAGCAGATGTCCTGATGAACTTGGAGGTCTATATTCGTACTGGTCTTGCTGCGAAGACCTCCGTTGTTGTCGTCCTTTTTGACCTTAAAAAGGCTTACGACACTGCCTGGAGATATCATATTCTGTCCCAACTTCATTCTTTTGGCCTTCGTGGTAATCTCCCTCTCTTTCTCCACAGCTTCCTCTCTCGTCGTTTCTTTCGAGTGCGGCTTGGTGCCACTCTCTCTGCCCCATTTAGGCAATATGAGAGTGTACCTCAAGGTAGTGTTCTGAGCACTACTCTTTTTCTAGTTTCCCTCGATGGTCTTCTTTCCTCCCTTCCTTCTGACGTATTCTCCGCTCTCTATGTCGACGATCTTACCTTTTGCTGTCGGGGTAATGATTCGCCTCTCCTTCAACAGCGGCTTCAACTTGCGATTGATGCTGTGTTGTCTTGGGCCACCGATCATGGCTTAAAGTTCTCTACGTCTAAGACTCGTGGCATGACCTTTATTCGGAAGCATGTCGTTCTTCGTCCCTCTTTATCGCTTTATGGTCATCCCTTTGTGTACAAGGATTTCACTAGTTTTGAGGTTAATCTTTTACACTCGTTTGTCTTGGTCGCTCCATATCTCTTACCTCCGAGTTGAATGCTCTAAGGCTCTTAACCTCTTTAAGGGTTTGTCCCATACTTCTTGGGGAGCAGATAGGCACACACTGCTCTCTCTTTACATTTCTCTCTCGTCCTGTCTAAACTCGATTATGGTTACCCTGCTTACTCATCTGCTTCTCCTTCTACTCTTCGCCGTCATAATGCTTTGCACCATACTGGGTTGTGCCTCAGCTCTGGTGCCTTTCGTTCGACTCCCATCCTCAGCTTGTATGTTGACACTGGCTTCCTCTCTCTCTAGGACCGTCGTGATCGCTACTGTCATTGCTATCTTGGGCGGTCCTTGCAACATCCTGCCTCTCGCCTCTGTCGTGGTTTGACTTTTACCCCTCCTGTAGTTCCTGTTCCTCTTCACCTCCTCTCTCTTTCTGTCCGGTTATCTCGCTTGCAGGATTCTCTTTCGGTTCTTATTTCTAATATTTCTCCTCGTATTGTTCCTTCCATGCCGCCGTGGAGAGTCCCCCTTCCAAAATTTTGTACATCCTTGACCCGCATCACTAAAGCTTTTACCCCCCTACGGTTTTGAAACGCCTTTTCCTTGAACACTTTTCTTCACACTCCCACTCCATTTCCATCTTCACTGATGGGTCTATGTCTGCAGATGGTGTAGGTTACTTTGTTGTTTTTCCTGACCACACATATATGTGTCACCTGCCTGTGGAGACTAGCATCTTCACAGCAGAACCTTATGCTATTCTCTGTTATCTTTGTCTCCTGCTTTCTCATTGTCAATCCTCCTTTGTAGTTGTAGTTGACTCTCGTAGTGCCCTCATGGCTCTCGGGTCCTTTAGTCCAGTCCATCCGGTGGTCGTCGAGATTCAACATTGGCTGTTTCTTATCTCCGGTAAATTCAAATCAGTAGAGTTTTGCTGGGTTCCCTGTCATATTTTTTTTTTTTAAATGAGCGTGCGATGCTGCTGCTAGGGAAGCTATCCGCTCTTGTCTTAACTCCCATAAAGGTATTCCTTATTCCGACTTTTACCCAGTTATTCATTTCTCCATCTTTACCCATTGGCAGGGGTTGTTGGTCTTCTGTTGTTGGTAACAAACTGCTTACTATTAAGCGAAGTGTGTCTCCGTGGCCTTCCTCCTACCACCATAACCGGCAATGGGAAACGGCTCTAGCAAGGTTGCACATTGGCCATACACGCTTTACTCACAGTCACTTAATGGAGCGCCTTCCTGCTCCTTATTATCCAGGTTTCCTTGTCCCTCTTACAATCGTGTATATCCTTGTTGAATGTCCTGACTTCCAGGACAAGCGTGTGTCTTGCTTTCAGACCATCCCTCGCGGTCACTTGTCCCTCGATAGAATTCTTGGTGAATCGGATACTTTTGAAATTGTTCGCCTTATGCGTTTCTGTTCTCGTATTGGCATCTTTGGTGATACTTAGCGTCCTCTGATTATCCCGCACATTTGATGGTGCTACATAGCCTTCCCAGTTTGGTGCCTTCTTTTGATAATTACTTACTTTGTTTTACTCAGGTGGGTATAGCAGCAGACGACTGGTGACTCCTGTCAACAGGCTGAGAGCTGTTCCATGCCATAGCTCAAGGTAAGCGTTACCCACTAGTTGCCCTGGAACACGACCCACCATTTGCTTAACAACCTGCACCTGGAGTCATCAAGGAATTACAAAACCACTTACCAATCTTTACATTCTTGTCTTAATCTTTGGCGGCTTTGTTTACATCTATTAAACCGTTTAATAGATGTACTTAAATGAGTACAAGTAGAGGATGAGCATCTTATAAAAGTTAGAGGGAATAAGATGTCGACAATTTGTGATGTGATGTGATGCTGGTAGACATTGTAACACATCACTTGAGTTGCCACAGTTGTCAGGAATAGACGTGCATAACTGTCTCCTGGGAAGATAGAAGAATACAGTTCTTGATAAAGTGTTTGAGTGAAGGCTACAGTGTACCACTGGTGAAGAAGCTGCCGAGAGCGCAACATGTCATTTCTCAGTGATTATGAAGATATTAGAGGCTACCTGAAGCCTTGATGGTGGTCGTGCCTGAGTGGACTTTAATGTGTTATATTCTTGAGTGGAGGAGAGTAAGCAGGTATTTCGGTGTGGAGCCTGCCAGGCGACTTGGTGTGCTCACATCAGGAGTGAGACAAGCTTTATGAGGCAGTCCTAAGGTGATTTTTTTGGCCGGACAGATGTGACGCCATGTTGGAGCGCCAGAATGAGCACCCTCACGTCCTGGAATTCTGTGGTAAGCTCATTTAATTAGCGATAGAATGTTTACAGTGTTTAATCGTGTGCCCAGCGATCGTAGAGAACGCATGTGAATATAGGATAGATGTTTTATTAAGACGGTGAGCAGAGATAAGGAGTTAGAGAGGAGTGGAGATGCTGAAGGCAGGAGCAGCACATATTCTCTTGCCTGTGGTCAGTGAGTGACTGAGGAGGCGGATCCCCTGGCCGCCGGCGCAGCTTCATTTCGGTGTGGACTCTTCCGAAAATGGGAGAGGGTCCACCACGGCAGAGCTGGAGTGCTAAAAGGGATATCGGAAGGGGTTTATTTATTGTAAATACATCTATTTACATTTTATTAGGGAAACATGTTATTATGGATTGGTAATGGAATTACAGGTTTGGATGGGAAAAGTTAGTGGAAGAGCTTCGCGTCTGAAGATTATATGCTAAACTCCAAGTGGGAGCTGAACTGCAAGGGTTGAGTAGAATTTCAAGTTCAGGAGTGGAACTCCATTGATATAGCGGAACTTCGAGTGTAGGGGGAGCTACACGTTTCTTTTGTGAAGGCGTTTGGAGGAGATTCACTGACATTCGAGTGGGACTTCATGTGCAGCAGATATTGGAAGAACTGCAGGAGTATTTACCTGATTTTAAGAACCCAGACGGATGTTCTTTGTGGTGGGCCTCAGGAAGAAGAACAGAGAATCATATGGATATCTTCTGGTGATGTATAAGGGAGTGCTTGATTGCATATTGGCATGAAAGACGCAGTGTAAGGTGAGAGATTGATTTCTTTAGTTGTTGGAGATATTTTATGTGCCAGATATTCAGCCTCAAGCAGTGAGGGGACAATAGGTTGAGTGCCAAGATTTGAGCAGCAACCTAATACAGTTATTTGGTAAAGTCTGAATATGATATTGGGGGTGCTACCAGTTGATAGTAGCGTACAGTGCTGTACTGTAATATTATATATATTGTTGTTGTACGTGTTTTATGTAGTACTAGAAGTACCCGGCCATGCATTGCTGTGGCTCAGTAGCGTATGTGCGTTGCTGAGCCACAGCAAAATTCCCTGTCCCCAAGTCCTCCGCACCATTTCCCCCTCACCCATCTCCACAGCCTTCCAACCATTCCCAACCCCACCGTTCCCTCGTCCTCCCTACCATTGCCCACTCTACCCTCCCCTCTTCCTTCCAATCATGCCCCACTTCCCTGTCCCTTTGTCCTCCTCACCATTCTCCATTCCCCCATACCCTCGTCCCCACCATCCCAAAAGTCGCCGTCCCCTCGTCCTTCCCCACCATTATCCCCTCCATTGTCCCCTCGTCCTCCCCACCATCTCTCATTTCCGTCCCCTCGTCATCCCCACCATTCCCCACTCCCTCGTCCGGTGCCTTCCCAAATGGTCTGATGTTCCCATCAGAAAATTGGGAACATCAAGTGATCTGATGTTACCATCACCGAAATATAATAAAAACAGTTAAAAAATAAAATGAAAATATGAAAAAATAATAAAATAATCTATACTCACGAAATGAATGGTATGGTAAACAACACAGCTCAATTCCAACGCAATTCACACTATTCCATAATAAGGAGAGTGTGGGGGAGTCATGGCGGCTCGTGAGGGTGTGTACTCATGATAATAGGCCAGTTTGGAGCTGCACCCTAGAGTAAAGGTGATGTTGAACCCTCTCCAAGAAAAAGATCTCCAAACTTAATATAAGCACTCCAGTGTTCATTGCTGGTCGACTGACGGCAGCAGAAGTGTGTGGTTGCTGTGGTCGGTCATATTTTTGTGACCGATCACGGCAACCGGCCATAGTCCCAAGATAGTCATCATGACAATTACACTCGCAACATAGTCGTCATAACTATTACACTCCTAACATCTTCATCATGACTATTACACCCCCAACATAGTCATCATGACTATTACTCTCCGAACATCGTCATCATGACTATTACACTCCCAACATAGTCATCATGACTATTACTCTCCAAACATCGTCATCATGACTATTACATAGTCATCATTACTATTGCACTCCCAACATCGTCATCATGACTGTTACACCCCCAACATCGTCATCATGACTATTACACTCTCAACATAGTCATCATGACTATTACATCGTCATCATGTATATTGCACTCCCAACATAGTCATCATTACTACTACACTCCCACCATCGTCATCATGACTATTGCATCCCCAACAGAGTCATCATGACTGTTAAACTCCCAACATCAGCATCATGACTATTACATCGTCATCATGACTATAACACTCCCATCATAGTCATCATGATTATTACTCTCCGAACATCGTCATCATGACTATAAAACCTCAATATAGTATCATGACTAATACACTTATTATAGTCATCATGACTATTACACCCCCAACACCGTCATCATGACTATTACATCGTCATCATGAATATTACATTCCCAACATCGTCATCATGACTATAACACTCCCAACATAGTCATCATGACTATTAAACTCCCAACGTCGTCACCATGACTATTACTTGCCCAACATCGTTATCAGTACTATTACACCCCAACATAGTCATCATTACTATTACACTCCCATCATAGTCATCATAACTATTTCTCTCTCAACGTCGTCATCATGACTATTAGTCTCCCAACATCGTCATCAGTACTATTACACCCCTATCATAGTCGTAATGACTATTATACTCCCAACATCGTCATCATGACTATTACACCCCCAACATCGTCATCATGACTATTACACCCCAACATAGTCATGATTACTATTACACTCCCAACATCGTCATCATGACAATAACACTCCCAACATAGTCATCATGACTACTACTTTCCGAACATCGTCATCTTTACTATTACTCTCACAACGTCGTCATCATGACTATTACTCTCCCAACGTCGTCATCGTGACTATTACACTCCCAACATAGTCATCATGACAATTACACTGCCAACATAGTCGTCATGACTATTAAACAACTAACAAAGTCATTATGACTATTACCCTCCCAACATCGTGATCAAGACTATTACACTCCAACATAGTCGTCATGACTATTACACTCCCAACATCGTCGTCATGATTATTACACTCCTAACATAGTCATCATGACTATTACTCTCCCAACATAGTCATCATGACTATTATACTCCCATCATTGTCGTCATGACTATTACATCCCTAACATAGTCATCATTACTATTACACTCCCAACAAAGTTATCATGACTGGTACACTCCCAACATCGGCTTCATGACTATATCACTCCCAACGTCGTCATCATGACTATTACTCTCCCAACATCGATATCATGACTACTACATCCCCAACATAGTCATAATTACTGTTACACTCCCAACATCGTCATCATGACAATACTTTTCCCAACATAGTTATCATAACAATTACTTTTCGAACATCGTCATCATTACTATTACTCTCCCATCATCGTCATCATGACTATTATTCCCCCAACATCGTCATCATGATTATTACACTGCCAACATAGTCGTCTACACTCCCAACATAGTCATTATGACTGTTACATCGTCATCATGAATATTACATTCCCAACATCGTCATCATGACTATAACACTCCCATCATAGTCATCATGATTATTAAACTCCCAACGTCGTCACCATGACTATTACTTGCCCAACATCGTTATCAGTACTATTACACCCCCATCATAGTCACCATAACTATTGCACTCCTAACATCGTCATCAGTACTATTACACTCCCAACATCGTCATCATGACTATTACATCGTCATCGTGACTATTACACTCCCAACATAGTCGTCATGACTATTACACTCCCAACATCGTCATCAAGACTCTTACACCCCAACATAGTTATCATTACTATTACACTCTCATCATAGTCATCATGACTATTACTCTCTCAACGTCGTCATCATGACTATTAGTCTCCCAACATCGTCATCAGTACTATTACACCCCTATCATAGTCGTCATGACTATTACACTCCCAACATCGTCATCATGACTATTACACCAACAACGTAGTCATCATGACTATTATACTCCCAACATCGTCATCATGACTATTACACCCCAACATAGTCATCATTACTATTACACCCCCAACATAGTCATCATGACTATTATACTCCCAACAGAGTCATCATGACTATTACTTTCCGAACATCGTCATCTTTACTATTACTCTCACAACGTCGTCATCATGACTATTACTCCCCCAACATCGTCATCATGACAATTACACTCCCAACAAAGTCATCATGACTATTACTCTCCCAACGTCGTCATCATGACTATTACTCTCCCAACATCGTCGTCATGACTATTACTCTCCAAACATCGTAATCAGTACTATTACACCCCATCATAGTCGGCATGACTATTACACCTCCAACATAGTCATCATGACTTTTATACTCCCAAAATCGTCATCATGACTATTACACCCCCAACATATTCATCATTACTAATACACTCCTAACATCGTCATCATGACTATAACACTCCTATCATAGTCATCATGACTATTTCTCTTCCCACGTCGTCATCATGACTATTACTCTCCCAACATCGCCATCAGTATTATTACACCCCCATCATAGTCGTCATGACTATTACACTCCCAACATAGTCATCATGACAATTACACTGCCAACATAGTCGTCATGACTATTACACTTCCAACATCGTGATCAAGACTATTACACTCCCAACATAGTCGTCATGACTATTACACTCCCAATATAGGCATTATGACTATTACACCCCCAACATAGTCTTCATTACTATTACACTCCCAACATCGTTATCATGACAATAACACTCCCATCATAGTCATCATGACTATTACTCTCACAACATCGTCATCATGACTGTTACACCCCCAACATAGTCATCATGACTATTATACTCCCAACATCGTCATCATGACTATTATACCCCCAACATAATCATCATTACTATTACTCTCCCAACGTCGTCATCATGACTTTTACTCCCCCAACATCGTCATCATGACAATTACACTGCCAACATAGTCGTCATGACTATTAAACCCCCAACAAAGTCATCATGACTATTACACTACCAACATCGTGATCAAGACTATTACACTCCCAACATAGTCATCATGAATATTACACTCCCAACATAGTCATCATGACTATTACTCTCCCAACATAGTCATCATTACTTTTACACTACCAATATCGTCATCGTGACTATAACACTGCCATCATAGTCATCATGACTATTACTCTCCCAACATCGTCATCAGTACTATTACACCCCCATCATAGTCATCATGACTATTACACTCTCAACATCGTCATCATGACTATTATACCCTCAACATAGTCATCATGACTATTATACTCCCAACATCGTCATCATGACTATTTCACCCCCAACCTAGTCATCATTACTATTACACTCCCAACAAACTCATCATGACTATTACTTTCCGAATATTGTCATCATTACTATTACTCTCCCCACGTCGTCATCATGACTATTACTCCCCCAACATCGTCATCATGACAATTACACTGCCAACATAGTCGTCATGACTATTACACTCCCAACATAGTCATCATGACTATTACACTCCCCACATAGTCATCGTGACTATTACACTCCCAACATAGTCATCATGACTATAAAACCTCAACATAATCATAATGACTATTACACTCCCAACATAGTCATCATGACTATTACAATCCCAATAGAGTCATCATTACTATTACACTCCCAACATCGTCATCATGACTATAACACTCCCATCAAGTAGTAGGGTGTACGACTCACAGACGAATTTTTTTTTTCTGGGAGAAAATTCGTTTGTGAGTCGTGGGGGTTTCAGGTGAATTTGGAAATTCCCCTGTGAGTCGTACGACTCACAGACGAATTTTTGTTTTCTTGGAAATTCGTGTGTATCGCTTGGGGGTTTTCAGGTAAATTTTGTCAGTCACAGATTTTAGAAGTAAGGATTTCTTACGAGAAAAATAATTTCCGAGACTTAGAAGTTTGTTAAGGCCTTATGGGACAAATTCAAGTAACGTATGTAGCGCTTTAGGGCTTCCAGGAGAACTCTACGGACATGTTTTACATGTTTTCAACTTACAAAATCCGTCTGTGTAAGCCATAGTTTTCATTTAAATTTAGAAAATCACCTGTGTAAGTCATGGTTTTCAGGGTTTCGTACATCACACCCCCCTCCCTCCCCCCTTACCTCGCAATCTCTCGCGTCACCTTTATTTACCTTACGCCCGGCCAGCCAGACATCGCATACAGGTTACCTCTTATCTTATCTTATCTTCTCCATAATATCTGGACCGTCCCTCCTCTCTCTCTCTCTCTCCCTCCTCTCTCTCTCTCCTCTTCATATTATTCCCTCTTCCTATTTTCTGACATACTAATATTTTATTCCTTTTTCATTAACCAGTCAGTTTTATACAAATCAACCGAAGCATCTCAATGTAACCTTTAATACTGAATCTGTCTCAGAGACTATCTAAGCTGGTCCCAGCTACCTGCCCCAGGCTATCTGCCCCAGGCTATCTGCCCGAGGCAATCATCACCTGATTACCTGCCCCAGACATCTACCAGTCATTTTCTGCGTTTACCACCGTAATAATTTATATATATACATTATGCGTTAATAAAACTTATTTATTTATTTATTTAGTCATCTAATTCGTAGTTTAAACAATTTATAATAAACTATTCAGTTAGCCCGAAGTTCTAAGAAGCTCGCTCCTCAATCCGCTTGTATAATAACAGTTTCAGATAGCGTTTACGCATGTAGCCGCTACCTCCGTCCCTATCTCACAAGGCAGAGGGTCATCTCCGTAATCATACATTATCTAGCGTCGCCTCAACACCTGTTCATACCTCTCACCCGCTCCGCATCTCACTCCTGCATCACCTACACCGACCCCCACCGAACACCGCTGCTATCTTATCGTCACAATCTTATCTAGACCTGTCTCTCTCTACCTTACACCTTACTCTCCCTAATC
The DNA here is from genome assembly GCF_040958095.1 of Procambarus clarkii. NCBI lineage: Eukaryota > Metazoa > Arthropoda > Malacostraca > Decapoda > Cambaridae > Procambarus > Procambarus clarkii. The sequence continues at coordinate 56,326,294 of NC_091150.1, read as the reverse complement.
ATTATCATTAATATTGTTCTTTCTCAAATCCGTACAGCTATATGGACTTCGTAATACTAGTTCCATACATTAAACAAAACAGTTTTCTCAAATCAATCGGTTCAATTGTCAAACCTTAGCTCTCGTCCCCGCCTTAGTTCTCTTTCATATCTTTGTAAATAATACATCAATTCCCCTGAAATTTTTACCCTCTGTATTTCAGACACCGTAAATAAAATCAAGTCAGTTATCGAGCTCCAGCTCTCGTCCCCGCCTTAGTTCTCCTTCGTATCTTTGTAAATAACCCATCAATTTCCCGAAAATTAAAAGCAGACATACTTCAAAGTTAGTAAATAAGATCAAGTCAGTTACTGAGCTCCAGCTCTCGTCCCCACCTTAGTTCTCTTTCGTATCTTTGTAAATAACCCATCAATTTCCCTGAAATTTTTACCCTCTGTATTTCAGACATAGTAAATATGAAGTAAACAATTATAAAACTCTAGCTCTTGTCCTCTGTCCAAGCTCACTTTTGTAAATTCATTACTCTCAGTCCAAATCACCCAACTACATTTTCAGACATAGTAAATAAAAACCAGTTCAGTTATCAAGTTTCAACTCTTGTGCCCCAGCTTAGTTCATTTGTGCAAGTTCTTTATTTTCCAACTAAATCACCTGAGATTTAAGATCACCTTATTTTCTAACGTAGTAAATTTAATCTGGACATTAGCAAAGCTCCATTTCCTCAGCCTTAGATCATCAGACATAAATATATTCGATCAAGTCCCTCTCCAGCCTATCTGTTTTATCAGAGTAATTACTTTACCCTTCTCATCCCCAACGTATCAATCCCCAACGTATCAAAACCTTCAATAATCATACTGTATTTGCATATTTTCTCTATATTCAGCTGTGTTCTTCACATTTTGTCCATGTTTTCTGTGTTCACTCCATGTTCTTCAAATGTTCACAGTCCCATTCAGTTCATATTTTCACAAGTATCTCCATTTTTTCTGTAATCTTTCTCTTAGTCTCATTACTTTCTCTACAAATTCTAGTCATATTTTCTATGTTTTCATGTTCATCACATGTTCTCTTTACAACTTTTATACTCAATATTCATGCTAACTTCCATATTTTTGTGTTCTTTGTCAATATTCATGTTCCTCTACAAGTTCATGTTCCTCACAAGTTCATGTTCCTCACAAGATCACTTCGTTTTTCACCTTCACTTACATGTTTTCTACATTCTTTGTCATATTCTCCATGTTCTTCACAAGTCCATTGTTCATTCTTTGTATTCCCTATTCTCCTTATCATGTTTTCATGTTCTCTGTAAGTTCATATTCCCAGCATGTTCACTGTATTCATCAACTTTTCTTACATGTGTTCTTTGCCATGTTCCCCATATGTTGTCTGGGTTTTTCCCCTTACATGTTATCTAACGTTCCTTAACTAAAAAAATCTTTCACCAATCAACTAAAAACATAGTCACTTTCGTCATTTCTCAACTAAACTTATTATCCAGTCAACTAAAAATAGTCAGAAATAGCCTCGTTCAACACTGTTCTTAACTAAAACAACCTTTCTCTTAGCTAAAAATTGTCAAAGGAAACTTTTTCAACACTTTCGTAACTAAAATTATATGTCGCTAAGTAAGACAAATTGTCAAAGGAATCTTTCCAGCACTGTTCTTAACTAAACTTATTCCCCAGTCATCAGAAAATAACCGTGTTCATCATGTTTCATTGTCATTTCATAACTAAAATTATCTGCCAATCATCAGAAAAAGCCATGTTCATCATGTTTTGTCTTTTTGCTTAACAAAAATTATGTTTTGTCAAGTAAGAAAAAATAACCAAAGATATCTTTCATCGCTGTTCTTAACTGACATTATACTTTGGGGAGCACAAAAAATAGTCTCCCTCGTCATGTTTTCTCTTTTTCCATAACTAAAAGTATTCATCAGTCAACTAAAAAATAGTTACTTCATCATGTTTCCTTGTCATTTCTTAACTGAAATATCACTTCTCTCATCTGAAATAGTCATGTGTAGCCTCTTTCCAACACTGTTCTTAACTAAAGTAGCCTTTCACTTCGCTAAAATAGTCATATTCGTCATTGTTCCTAACTAAAATTATATGTCGTTAAGTAAGAAATATAGTCAAAGACTTTCTTCGAGACATCAAAGACATCCTTTAAGACTTCAATGGGACTCGTCGAGATATCAAAAGACACTCTCAAACACTCAAAAATTTACTTGCATCCTCAAAGTTAATCTCAGAGGCATAAAAGTTATTCTCGGAGCTATTAAATTAATCTCTAAAACAACAAAAGTTAATCTCTGTCATCAAAGTTGATCTGCAAGATATCTTCGAGACATCAAAGTTACTTTTCATTACATCAAAGACGCATTCAAATACTACCCATGTTCTCAGAAGTCATTCTCAAAGTCATCAAAGTTATTCAAAGAGCTAACAAAAGTTATTCTCAGAGTCACTTTCGTTCTTCAGAGAAACTTTCCAAAACATCTTTGTTCATCAAAGTTATTCTCAGAGTTAACAAAGGTAATCTCTAACTCACTCTCGTTCATCAAAGTTGTTTCAAAGACATCAAAGTTAATCTCAGAGTTATCCAAAGATATTCTCATGTCCACAAAAGTTATTCACAGAGTCGTCAAAGTTAATCCAAGACATCATTTTTCATCAAAGATATTCTCTCTAAACCATCAATGTTCTTCTCTAAGACATAAAAGTTATTATCAGAGTCACCTTCGTTCTTCAGAGAAACTTTCCAAAACATCTTCGTTCATAAAAGTTATTCTCAGAGACATCTAAAGTTAATCTTAGAGTTATCAAATGTAATCTTTAACTCACTTTTGGTCATTAAAGTTAATTTCTATGTTATAAAAGTTTGTCTCAGAGACATGTAAAGTTAATCTTAGAGTTAACAAAGGTAATCTCTAACTCTCGTTCGTCAAAGTTGTTTCAAAGACATCAAAGTTAATCTCAGAGTTATCCAAAGATATTCTCATGTCCACAAAAGTTATTCTGAGCTATCAAAGTTAATCTCAGACATCTTCATTCATAAAGTTATTCTCAGTCATGAAATGTTATTCTCTAAGTAACTTTCCGTTCATCAAAGATATTCTCTAAGTCCTGAAAGTTATTCTCTAAGACAGCAAAGTTATTCTCTGAGCTAACAAAATACTACTCATGTTCTCAAAGACATTCTCAAAGTCATCAAAGTTATTCACAGAGTCATCAAAGTTATTCTGTAACTCACTTTTGTTCATTAAAGTTAATTTCTATGTTATAAAAGTTATTCTCAGAGCTAACAAAATACTACTCATGTTCTCAGAAGTCATTCGCAAACTCATCAAAGTTATTCTCAGAGTCATCAAAAGTTGTTCTCTAAAACATCAATGTTGCTATCTAAGACATCAAAGATGTTCTCTAAATCATAAAAGTTAATCTTAACTCACCTTCGTTCATTAGAGAAACTTTCCAATCCATATTCGTTCTCCAAAAGTTGTTCTCTAAGACACCTTCATTCATCAAAGAAACTCTCCTTCTTCCATCATGTTATTCTTTAAGACATCTTCAGTCATAAAATTTTCTCTCCAAAATGTAACTAGTTCAGCTTTTCATACCAAGCCTGCACTTGTTAAAATATATTTTCGCAGTCACTTTACCCTAAAACTGTTCTCTGAACTATCCTAACTTAACTTACCTTACCTTACCTATCTTACCTAACTTTACCTATCTTACCTAACTTAACCTGCATAACCTAACTTTACCTAACCTAACTTACCTTACCTTACCTATCTTACCTAACTTTACCTATCTTACCTAACTTAACCTGCATAACCTAACTTTACCTATCCTAACCTAACTTACCTTACCTTACCTATCTTACCTAACTTTACCTATCTTACCTAACTTAACCTGCATAACCTAACTTTACCTATCCTAACCTAACTTACCTTACCTTACCTATCTTAACCTGCTTAACCTATCTTACCTAACTTAACCTGCATAACCTAACTTTACCTATCCTAACATAACTTTCCTTACCTTACCTTACCTAACTCAACCTGCTTAACCTAACTTACCTAACTTACATAACTTAACCTGCTTAACCTAACTTACATAACTTAACCTAACTTACCTAACTTAACCTAACTTACCTTACCTTACCTAACTTATATAACTTGTCTTACCTATCCTAACCTAACTTGGCTTACCTAACTTAATCTTACATTCCCAAACTGTTGTATCCTAACTTATCTAGTCCAACCAGACATGCTCTAACATACATAAGTATTCCTTCTTGTCTTTTGTGTTTCGTCAATGTGTCTCATATTCATTTACTCATTTCATTAGTTAATTTCTCAAATGGTCACTTATGCATTTCAAGTGCTATTTGTTAGAGATTTGATATTTAAGCATTTCAAAGAATTTTTGTTATATATGGGCATTTACTCATTTCAAGGGTTAATTTCTCAAATGGACGTTTTGCATTTCAAGTGTTATTTGTTTAAGATTGGGTGTTTAACCATTTCAAAGGTTTTTGTTATATATGGGAACTTACTCGTTTCAAGGGCCAATTTCTCAAATGGCCATTTTTGCAGATCAAGGGTTATTTGTTAAAGTTCATCAAGTTGCTCATAAGTTGTATTTATTATGTTTGTTATCATTTATTCTTATTCCCCAACCCCTTAACCTAACCTCTTGTAATCTTAGTGTATTTGGTAGGTTCTTTTTTCTCAAATTCAAGTCTTAGTGCTCCCATGCCCACACTCTCTCTCATTCTCTCTTCTTTGGTCCCATTCTCTTCCGCCCCCTCCCTCTTACTCCTTGCTCTTCTTTCATGCCCTCACTCCCTTGAGCTCTTGTTTCTCAATTTCAAGTCTTAGTAGATCTGATTCTTTACTATTGTAATTTTTATTATTACTATGATAAAGAATGAACTTATATGTGAAAACAAAGTAAAAGAAGGAAAGAAGGATAAGTGGGATGGTGGGTTTGGGTAAAAAATATACAAAGGAGAAGCAAAACTACATCTGAAAGGTTAGGTTAAAGGATAATATATTCAACAAATACGTCAAAAACACAATAAACTACATCTGAAAGGTTAGGTTAAAGGGTTGGGGAATAAGAACATATGATAGAACCTACCAAATACACTAAGATTACAAGAGGTTAGGTTAAGGGGTTGGGGAATAAGAATAAATGATAACAAACATAATAAATACAACTTATGAGCAACTTGATGAACTTTAACAAATAACCCTTGATCTGCAAAAATGGCCATTTGAGAAATTGGCCCTTGAAACGAGTAAGTTCCCATATATAACAAAAACCTTTGAAATGGTTAAACACCCAATCTTAAACAAATAACACTTGAAATGCAAAACGTCCATTTGAGAAATTAACCCTTGAAATGAGTAAATGCCCATATATAACAAAAATTCTTTGAAATGCTTAAATATCAAATCTCTAACAAATAGCACTTGAAATGCATAAGTGACCATTTGAGAAATTAACTAATGAAATGAGTAAATGAATATGAGACACTGATTGACGAAACACAAAAGACAAGAAGGAATACTTATGTATGTTAGAGCATGTCTGGTTGGACTAGATAAGTTAGGATACAACAGTTTGGGAATGTAAGATTAAGTTAGGTAAGCCAAGTTAGGTTAGGATAGGATAGGTAAGACAAGTTATATAAGTTAGGTAAGGTAAGGTAAGTTAGGTTAAGTTAGGTAAGTTAGGTTAAGTTATGTAAGTTAGGTTAAGCAGGTTAAGTTATGTAAGTTAGGTTAAGTTATGTAAGTTAGGTAAGTTAGGTTAAGCAGGTTGAGTTAGGTAAGGTAAGGTAAGGAAAGTTATGTTAGGATAGGTAAAGTTAGGTTATGCAGGTTAAGTTAGGTAAGATAGGTTAAGCAGGTTAAGATAGGTAAGGTAAGGTAAGTTAGGTTAGGATAGGTAAAGTTAGGTTATGCAGGTTAAGTTAGGTAAGATAGGTAAAGTTAGGTAAGATAGGTAAGGTAAGGTAAGTTAGGTTAGGATAGGTAAAGTTAGGTTATGCAGGTTAAGTTAGGTAAGATAGGTAAAGTTAGGTAAGATAGGTAAGGTAAGGTAAGTTAGGTTAGGTAAAGTTAGGTTATGCAGGTTAAGTTAGGTAAGATAGGTAAAGTTAGGTAAGATAGGTAAGGTAAGGTAAGTTAAGTTAGGATAGTTCAGAGAACAGTTTTAGGGTAAAGTGACTGCGAAAATATATTTTAACAAGTGCAGGCTTGGTATGAAAAGCTGAACTAGTTACATTTTGGAGAGAAAATTTTATGACTGAAGATGTCTTAAAGAATAACATGATGGAAGAAGGAGAGTTTCTTTGATGAATGAAGGTGTCTTAGAGAACAACTTTTGGAGAACGAATATGGATTGGAAAGTTTCTCTAATGAACGAAGGTGAGTTAAGATTAACTTTTATGATTTAGAGAACATCTTTGATGTCTTAGATAGCAACATTGATGTTTTAGAGAACAACTTTTGATGACTCTGAGAATAACTTTGATGAGTTTGCGAATGACTTCTGAGAACATGAGTAGTATTTTGTTAGCTCTGAGAATAACTTTTATAACATAGAAATTAACTTTAATGAACAAAAGTGAGTTACAGAATAACTTTGATGACTCTGTGAATAACTTTGATGACTTTGAGAATGTCTTTGAGAACATGAGTAGTATTTTGTTAGCTCAGAGAATAACTTTGCTGTCTTAGAGAATAACTTTCAGGACTTAGAGAATATCTTTGATGAACGGAAAGTTACTTAGAGAATAACATTTCATGACTGAGAATAACTTTATGAATGAAGATGTCTGAGATTAACTTTGATAGCTCAGAATAACTTTTGTGGACATGAGAATATCTTTGGATAACTCTGAGATTAACTTTGATGTCTTTGAAACAACTTTGACGAACGAGAGTTAGAGATTACCTTTGTTAACTCTAAGATTAACTTTACATGTCTCTGAGACAAACTTTTATAACATAGAAATTAACTTTAATGACCAAAAGTGAGTTAAAGATTACATTTGATAACTCTAAGATTAACTTTAGATGTCTCTGAGAATAACTTTTATGAACGAAGATGTTTTGGAAAGTTTCTCTGAAGAACGAAGGTGACTCTGATAATAACTTTTATGTCTTAGAGAAGAACATTGATGGTTTAGAGAGAATATCTTTGATGAAAAATGATGTCTTGGATTAACTTTGACGACTCTGTGAATAACTTTTGTGGACATGAGAATATCTTTGGATAACTCTGAGATTAACTTTGATGTCTTTGAAACAACTTTGATGAACGAGAGTGAGTTAGAGATTACCTTTGTTAACTCTGAGAATAACTTTGATGAACAAAGATGTTTTGGAAAGTTTCTCTGAAGAACGAAAGTGACTCTGAGAATAACTTTTGTTAGCTCTTTGAATAACTTTGATGACTTTGAGAATGACTTCTGAGAACATGGGTAGTATTTGAATGCGTCTTTGATGTAATGAAAAGTAACTTTGATGTCTCGAAGATATCTTGCAGATCAACTTTGATGACAGAGATTAACTTTTGTTGTTTTAGAGATTAATTTAATAGCTCCAAGAATAACTTTTATGCCTCTGAGATTAACTTTGAGGATGCAAGTAAATTTTTGAGTGTTTGAGAGTGTCTTTTGATATCTCGACGAGTCCCATTGAAGTCTTAAAGGATGTCTTTGATGTCTCGAAGAAAGTCTTTGACTATATTTCTTACTTAACGACATATAATTTTAGTTAGGAACAATGACGAATATGACTATTTTAGCGAAGTGAAAGGCTACTTTAGTTAAGAACAGTGTTGGAAAGAGGCTACACATGACTATTTCAGATGAGAGAAGTGATATTTCAGTTAAGAAATGACAAGGAAACATGATGAAGTAACTATTTTTTAGTTGACTGATGAATACTTTTAGTTATGGAAAAAGAGAAAACATGACGAGGGAGACTATTTTTTGTGCTCCCCAAAGTATAATGTCAGTTAAGAACAGCGATGAAAGATATCTTTGGTTATTTTTTCTTACTTGACAAAACATAATTTTTGTTAAGCAAAAAGACAAAACATGATGAACATGGCTTTTTCTGATGATTGGCAGATAATTTTAGTTATGAAATGACAATGAAACATGATGAACACGGTTATTTTCTGATGACTGGGGAATAAGTTTAGTTAAGAACAGTGCTGGAAAGATTCCTTTGACAATTTTTCTTACTTAGCGACATATAATTTTAGTTACGAAAGTGTTGAAAAAGTTTCCTTTGACAATTTTTAGCTAAGAGAAAGGTTGTTTTAGTTAAGAACAGTGTTGAACGAGGCTATTTCTGACTATTTTTAGTTGACTGGATAATAAGTTTAGTTGAGAAATGACGAAAGTGACTATGTTTTTAGTTGATTGGTGAAAGATTTTTTTAGTTAAGGAACGTTAGATAACATGTAAGGGGAAAAACCCAGAGAACATATGGGGAACATGGCAAAGAACACATGTAAGAAAAGTTGATGAATACAGTGAACATGCTGGGAATATGAACTTACAGAGAACATGAAAACATGATAAGGAGAATAGGGAATACAAAGAATGAACAATGGACTTGTGAAGAACATGGAGAATATGACAAAGAATGTAGAAAACATGTAAGTGAAGGTGAAAAACGAAGTGATCTTGTGAGGAACATGAACTTGTGAGGAACATGAACTTGTAGAGGAACATGAATATTGACAAAGGACACAAAAATATGGAAGTTAGCATGAATATTGAGTATAAAAGTTGTAAAGAGAACATGTGATGAACATGAAAACATAGAAAATATGACTAGAATTTGTAGAGAAAGTAATGAGACTAAGAGAAAGATTACAGAAAAAATGGAGATACTTGTGAAAATATGAACTGAATGGGACTGTGAACATTTGAAGAACATGGAGTGAACACAGAAAACATGGACAAAATGTGAAGAACACAGCTGAATATAGAGAAAATATGCAAATACAGTATGATTATTGAAGGTTTTGATACGTTGGGGATTGATACGTTGGGGATGAGAAGGGTAAAGTAATTACTCTGATAAAACAGATAGGCTGGAGAGGGACTTGATCGAATATATTTATGTCTGATGATCTAAGGCTGAGGAAATGGAGCTTTGCTAATGTCCAGATTAAATTTACTACGTTAGAAAATAAGGTGATCTTAAATCTCAGGTGATTTAGTTGGAAAATAAAGAACTTGCACAAATGAACTAAGCTGGGGCACAAGAGTTGAAACTTGATAACTGAACTGGTTTTTATTTACTATGTCTGAAAATGTAGTTGGGTGTTTTGGACTGAGAGTAATGAATTTACAAAAGTGAGCTTGGACAGAGGACAAGAGCTAGAGTTTTATAATTGTTTACTTCATATTTACTATGTCTGAAATACAGAGGGTAAAAATTTCAGGGAAATTGATGGGTTATTTACAAAGATACGAAAGAGAACTAAGGTGGGGACGAGAGCTGGAGCTCAGTAACTGACTTGATCTTATTTACTAACTTTGAAGTATGTCTGCTTTTAATTTTCGGGAAATTGATGGGTTATTTACAAAGATACGAAGGAGAACTAAGGCGGGGACGAGAGCTGGAGCTCGATAACTGACTTGATTTTATTTACGGTGTCTGAAATACAGAGGGTAAAAATTTCAGGGGAATTGATGTATTATTTACAAAGATATGAAAGAGAACTAAGGCGGGGACGAGAGCTAAGGTTTGACAATTGAACCGATTGATTTGAGAAAACTGTTTTGTTTAATGTATGGAACTAGTATTACGAAGTCCATATAGCTGTACGGATTTGAGAAAGAACAATATTAATGATAATGATTAGGGAGAGTAAGGTGTAAGGTAGAGAGAGACAGGTCTAGATAAGATTGTGACGATAAGATAGCAGCGGTGTTCGGTGGGGGTCGGTGTAGGTGATGCAGGAGTGAGATGCGGAGCGGGTGAGAGGTATGAACAGGTGTTGAGGCGACGCTAGATAATGTATGATTACGGAGATGACCCTCTGCCTTGTGAGATAGGGACGGAGGTAGCGGCTACATGCGTAAACGCTATCTGAAACTGTTATTATACAAGCGGATTGAGGAGCGAGCTTCTTAGAACTTCGGGCTAACTGAATAGTTTATTATAAATTGTTTAAACTACGAATTAGATGACTAAATAAATAAATAAATAAGTTTTATTAACGCATAATGTATATATATAAATTATTACGGTGGTAAACGCAGAAAATGACTGGTAGATGTCTGGGGCAGGTAATCAGGTGATGATTGCCTCGGGCAGATAGCCTGGGGCAGATAGCCTGGGGCAGGTAGCTGGGACCAGCTTAGATAGTCTCTGAGACAGATTCAGTATTAAAGGTTACATTGAGATGCTTCGGTTGATTTGTATAAAACTGACTGGTTAATGAAAAAGGAATAAAATATTAGTATGTCAGAAAATAGGAAGAGGGAATAATATGAAGAGGAGAGAGAGAGAGGAGGGAGAGAGAGAGAGAGAGGAGGGACGGTCCAGATATAATGGAGAAGATAAGATAAGATAAGAGGTAACCTGTATGCGATGTCTGGCTGGCCGGGCGTAAGGTAAATAAAGGTGACGCGAGAGATTGCGAGGTAAGGGGGGAGGGAGGGGGGTGTGATGTACGAAACCCTGAAAACCATGACTTACACAGGTGATTTTCTAAATTTAAATGAAAACTATGGCTTACACAGACGGATTTTGTAAGTTGAAAACATGTAAAACATGTCCGTAGAGTTCTCCTGGAAGCCCTAAAGCGCTACATACGTTACTTGAATTTGTCCCATAAGGCCTTAACAAACTTCTAAGTCTCGGAAATTATTTTTCTCGTAAGAAATCCTTACTTCTAAAATCTGTGACTGACAAAATTTACCTGAAAACCCCCAAGCGATACACACGAATTTCCAAGAAAACAAAAATTCGTCTGTGAGTCGTACGACTCACAGGGGAATTTCCAAATTCACCTGAAACCCCCACGACTCACAAACGAATTTTCTCCCAGAAAAAAAAAATTCGTCTGTGAGTCGTACACCCTACTACTCCGTCATAGTCATCATGACTATTACTCTCCCAACGTCGTTATCATGACTATTACTCTCCCGACATCGTCATCAGTACTATTACACCCCCATCATAGTCATCATGACTATTACTCTCCCAACATCGCCATCAGTACTATTACACCCCCATCATAGTCATCATGACTATTACTCTCCCAACATCGCCATCAGTACTATTACACCCCCATCATAGTCGTCATGACTATTACACTCCCAACATCGTCATCATGACTGTTACACCCCCAACATAGTCATCATGACTATTATACTCCCAACATCGTCATCATGACTATTATACCCCCAACATAATCATCATTACTATTACTCTCCCAACGTCATCATCATGACTATTACTCCCCCAACATCGTCATCATGACAATTACACTGCCAACATAGTCGTCGTGACTATTAAACCCCCAACATAGTCATCATGACTATTATACTCCCAACATCATTATCAAGACTATTGCACCCACAACAAAGTCATCATGACTATTACACTACCAACATCGTGATCAAGACTATTACACTCCCAACATAGTCATCATGAATATTACACTCGCAACATAGTCATCATGACTATTACTCTCCCAACATAGTCATCATTACTTTTACACTCCCAATATCGTCATCGTGACTATAACACTCCCATCATAGTCATCATGACTATTACTCTCACAAAGTCGTTATCATGACTATTACTCTCCCGACATCGTCATCAGTACTATTACACCCCCATCATAGTCGTCATGACTATTGCACTCCCAACATAGTCATCATGACTATTACACTCCCAACATAGTCATCATGACTATTACACTCTCAGCATAGTTATCATAAGTATTACACTCCGAACATAATCATGATGACTATTCCAACATGGAAATGCCTGGTAATGATTCCCAGCATCATCATCGGTACAAATAGTTAAAAAAAAAAAACGATTATGTACTGTAGTTCGGGTAACACCATCACCACCTCTACTTGCGGGCTGTTCATGCGCGTGCCACCTCTTGGGTGGCTTAATCTTCATCAATCTTCACCACCACTATCATTGCCCCCCCCCCCCCATTCACTCCCCTATGGTGACCATTTTCACCATCACAACTAAAACGACTATTCCCACCCATAGCCTCACACAATGACTCGTTAGTATTACTATATTGCCAGTTAACTATATTTTGTGTTATCTAGGATATAATTTTGGCTAGTAGTGCTGGATGGTATGGCTAAGTAGGAATCATAATAATTATACTCTCCCGTGACCAAGTAGATAGAGCGACAGGGTTCCAGTCCCTCCTAAGGCAGAAAAAATGAGGTGCATTCCAGTGACAGTCTGCGTCTCCTCGGGCTCTCCCAGGGTGTTTGAAGTATACACAATGAGGCCTGGGGAGTGGGAGAAGTATGCTGCAGTTGAGCAGCAATACACAGTACTCGACGCACAGAAACAACTTGCTGCACTCGCCCTCGGTAAACGTGAGACAAAGGTGTTACAACGTAAAAATAAGGACAAAAAAAATGAAGTAAAAGAGCGCCGCCAGAGGATGGTGAGGATTACACTGGATAACGGGAAGGTTCCCCCACGCCACCCTCCTCCCACCTGCGCCATCGTCTCCCACTGAACACTGCGAGAATGCAGGATTTATATTATTTAATTGAATTTAATTTATTTTTATTTTAAAGTGGACTGCTTTTTAATATTTACCCTCCTAGGTGTTTATCCATGCACGTAGCGAGGCTTTAACTGTACATATAGCTTATATAACAATTGGTGGTTATAAATAAACTACAGTATAATGTTTGTTAGTTTTATTGTAACCGTATAATGGGTTAGTGTAACTGGTAAAAAAGCCTATTGGGGAAGCCAGAGCATGCAAGGTGTCTGTGGTGTCTTGTAGGTGGTACAGCTCTCTTTGACTTCTCATGGATAACATGCTTACCTGCCAACAAGTTAGGCTATAACACTTGCACTAACATGTAAAGTACAGGTGAGACACATGAAATGAAAAGTGTAATAATAATAATGAGGCTTACCTTCTGTTTCGGATTGATCTACTACATAACAGCAATGAACTATCTAATATTCTCGGACTGGACGGTAGAGCGACGGTCTCGCTTCTTGCACTTCAGCGTTCAATCCCTGACCGTCAAAGAATGTGACCGGTACCGCCTTACACAATCAACAATGACCGCTGTACTGCCTTACACCATCAACAATGACCGCTGTGCTGCCTTACACCATCAACAATGACCACTGTACTGTGTTACACCATCAACAATGACCATTGTACTGCCTTACCTCATCAATATTGACCTCTGTATGGCCTTACACCATCAACAATGACCACTGTACTGCTTTTACACCATCAACATTGACCTTTGCATGGCCTTACACCATCAACAATGACCGCTGTACTGCTTTTACACCATCAACATTGACCTCTGTATGGCCTTACACCATCAACAATGACCGCTGTATGGCCTTACACCATCAACAATGACCACTGTATGGCCTTACACCATCAACAATGACCGCTGTACTGCCTTACACCATCAACATTGACCTCTGTACTATCTTACACCATCAACAATGACCACTGTACTGCCTTATACCATCAACAATGACCGCTGTACTGCCTTACACCATCAACAATGACCACTTTACTGTCTTACACCATCAACAATGACCACTGTACTGCCTTACACCATCAACAATGACCACTTTACTGTCTTACACCATCAACAATGACCACTTTACTGTCTTACACCATCAACAATGACCACTGTACTGTCTTACACCATCAACAATGACCACTGTACTGCCTTACACAATCAACATTGACCTCTGTATGGCGTTACACCATCAACAATGACCTCTGTATGGCCTTACATCATCAACAATGACCTCTGTATGCCTTACACCATCAACAATGGTGTATTCCAGCATAGTTGAGGCAGTGTATAGTGGGAAGGTTTGTTACGTTGTGAACCTTGACTTTAGCAAAGCTTTTGATACAGTGCCACATGAAATATTGATTAACAAATAGAAGCGCGTGGTACTGGGGGTACTATATTAAGTTGGATTAGGGCAAGACTGTTGAAAAGAAAACAAAGAGTTAGAATAAGTGGAGTTAAGTCAGAATGGAAAATGCTGAAAATGGAGTGCCTCACGACTCTTTCCTGGGACCTCTTGTTTTATTATTGAAATGATTTAGGTTCAGGTATGAGCAGCATTATTTGGAAATTTGTCGATGGTACGAAAATCGGGAGGGAGATAAACACGGAAAAATACTCAATATCACTTCAAGACGATATGAATAGAGTTTTGAATTGGTTAAAAGATTGGCAGATACCGTTTCTTCTTCTTTTTCGCGATACGTGCAGTTTGCATGAAGGTTTTTCCTCCCGTTCATTGCAAGAGTGGTGATTTTGAAAGATGTGACACTCACAGTGGCACATCAATGTTTATAATTTGGCAGAGATTGGAAATTATTGATGTCTTCTATTTGTGTGAGAATAATGAGAAAATTAAACATATGAGTGGATATGGACTCATGATGGTAAGGATGAGGAGCTGTGTTAATGGTGGTATCAAAGTGTTGCTGTTCAAGGAAAAGTGTGTGGTTTAGTCAAGAGAGTGAGTTTGTGAGTCGAAGTATGTTTGGGGATAAGTCACTAGTCAGATAAGTTAGAATAGATTATAATAGGGTAAGGAAGAGTACATTAAGTAACATGGAGTTCATGTGTGTAAGGTTAGGTTAGGTTAACCTAAGTTAGTGAACTTAACATAACCTAATTTTAAGGTAGATTAGGATAGGTTGAGGTAGGTTAGTTCAAGATGGGTTGTTATGTTGTTGTATTTGGAATTTTTTCGTCTGGGATGGGACTACATCGGTCTTCTTTGACGAGCCAATAGTCCATCGTGTTGAATATCTGATAGTGGTTGGAGGACGGGTAGTGGATGAATGTGGTTTATGTTGTTTTTCAGTCAAAGAGGCAGGTCGCTGGGAGGTTTGTACAGCTGGGGGATTCTTACTCCTCATGCTGGTGGTTGGGGTTTGTGGCAAAGTCAGCCTGGGGGAGTGACTTGGGTAAGGCGTGCTAAGGAGTCATTTAGGAGTTTTTCCATCAACATTTCAAACGATGTGTGTCCAGCAATGGTAGCTGTGTTAGAGCGGATGTCATTGTCAATGGATGTCAATGGGGTGTCTTTTGGGACCGCCTAGGGGATGGGTTGTATTACGTGTGTAAAGAATTTAGTTAGGAGTCGGTCCAACGTCTTTTCTATTGCATTTTCATTGCCAGTGACAAGAGTCTCAACAAGATCGGCAATCTTAGTCGTACGTTTTATGGGATCAGATTGGACTCTGAAACTGTAGGATTGTCAGTGACAGACATATCAGGAACAAGCAAAAGTTATGGTTGAGTGTGAGGTAGCGGTTGACGATGGGCTGAGTTAGGTTGTTTCAATGCACTACTGTATTGCAGGTTATTGGTAAGAAGAACCTTAGGGTTTGCCGCTATGTATGAAGGACATTGTTTGAATGTAATGTTGTGATCGTCACCACAGTTTGAGCAGGTGAGTACATATGATGCACAGTCCTGTGTGTAATGGGAACCAGAGTATTTTCCACATTTAATGTGAAGGGTGCAGCCTTTCCAAGTATGGTTAAAACCTTTACATATGAAGCACTGACTGTTACGGGGTATGTACACCTCTAGTCTATGGAGTAAGCTGTTAAACCGAACCTGATCAGGGGAGGAACAGTAGTCTAGAAGAGTAAATAGGGCAGTGCCTGTATCACTCAGTTCTCCGTTTATTCTACGGATACATTTTTTGACTCCAAAGATTGGAATGCCATCTGCCAGAAGTTGTGCCTTGATGTCGTTTGCACTAATGTCTACAACATGTCTGAATATATATTTTGCTAATCGGTCACCAAGTGGTTTGTAGCATTTGACGTGGTGTCCACAGATGTCAGTAACGTCTGAAAGCTCTAGTTCCTCGCTGTGTTTGTGGTCCACTGCGATTAAGTTCCTTTGTTTGTTAGGTTTAATATCGTGCACTATGATCTTAAATATATTTTCGAATGGCATTATATAGGATACTTTGTGACCTGCTATTTCTGAAAACAATCCTATCTTCCTCGTCAAAGGCAATTATGAAAATGTGTAAAGCAGGAGAACTTGTCCTAGCATGGTTGAGCGGTGGATGTTGATACTGAGGCCGCCTGGGGCCAGGATGGTCTCTCTTTACCTCTGTATGATGGCGACGTTGCGCCTCTAATCTGTTTGCCTTACTGTGATGTTTA
Organism: Procambarus clarkii; assembly: GCF_040958095.1. Taxonomy (NCBI): domain Eukaryota; kingdom Metazoa; phylum Arthropoda; class Malacostraca; order Decapoda; family Cambaridae; genus Procambarus; species Procambarus clarkii. Next base: position 56,309,816 of record NC_091150.1, on the reverse strand, counting down.
CTGTCCAGGAAAACTCCCTCTGGATCCTCCTCTAAGACCGGGTGACCATCATGATCTAAATGTGTGCCATGTAACAGTGGTTTCTTAAAACTCTCAAAGGTATCGTGGATGTTTGTAGGAGAGATGCTGTGCACACCTCCGCCATTGCCATGTTGTTCCAATCCCCCCCCCCCCCACCTCCTCCCAAGATGCAGTTTAATGCTGAAAAATGTTGCAAATCAAAGAGACAAATATTGCAAGTCAAATGTAATATCATTCATAGGTAACTGGGAACTCTTCTATGGAAGATATAACATGTATGCTCGAGATGGGGTGCATTTATCTAGGGCTGAGGTTGTTGCTATTGCTAACTCATTTCTACCTGTAGCTGGGGGGGTTTGTTTGGGTTTAAAGTTTAAAGGTTTGTTTAAAGATTAAAGTGGTATGGGAATTGATATGGAGAAAGGAGGAAATATAAGTATGTGTTTGTGGGGGGGAAACATATTGACAAAATGAACATGGAAAGAGAAAGGCTTCAAATTAATAATACACTTAAGGTATAATACAAGAACAGTAAGAGTCTAAGAAACAAAATAAACTATTTAAATGATCTTGTCTGCACAGAAAAAAATTATTATTGCATTTGCCGAAACATGGATGAATGTAGAGAATGGAGAACTTTTAGCTGAATATTAATTAAACGGATTTAAACTACTTCACACACATAGATATATTAGACGAGGAGGGGGAGTAGCCATTTATGTTAGGGAAAACTGTACATGTAATCTCAAATATTGAAACAAAACGGAGCCACACACAGAAACTATCTAGCTAGAATTAAACGAAAAAATAAAAATCTTATAATATGAGTTATTTACAGGCCACCAAACTTAGGCAGAATGGAAGCAAAGCATCTATGGGATGAAATATCTAGGTCAAACAGTATTTGTGTCATGGGTGACTTTAATTTTAGTAGAATAAACAGGATTGGATTAACAGAACAGGGAATAACGAATCAGAAGATTTTCTACAATTAATTGACGATTGCTTTCCCCCCCCCCCAACATCGTCATCATGACAATTACACTCCCAACATCGGCATCATGACTATAACACTCCCATCATAGTCATCATGACTATTTCTCTCCCAACGTCATCATCATGACTATTACTCTCCCAACATCGTCATCAGTACTATTACACCCCCATCATAGTCGTCATGACTATTACACTTCCAACATCGTCATCATGACGATTATACCCCCAACAAAGTCATCATGACTATTATACTCCCAACATCGTCATCATGACTATTACACCCCCAACATAGTCATCATTACTATTACACTCCCAACATCGTCACCATGACAATAACACTCCCAACATAGTCATCATGACTATTCCTCTCCGAACATCGCTATCATTACTATTACACTGCCAACATAGTCGTCATGACTGTTACACTCCCAACATCATCATCATGACTGTTATTCCCCCCCAACATCGTCATCATAACAATTACACTGCAAACATAGTCGTCATGACTATTACACTCCTAACATCGGCATGATGACTATTACACCCCCAACATAGTCGTCATGTCTGTTATACTCCCAACATTGTCATCATGACTACTACACCCCCAACATAGTCATCATGACTATTACACTCCCAACATCGTCATAATGACTATTACACCCCCAACATAGTCATCATTACTATTACACTTCCAACATCGTCATCATGACTATAACACTCCCATCATAGTCATCATGACTTTTACTCTCCCAACGTCGTCATTATGACTATTACTCTCCAAACATCATCATCACTACTATTACACCCCCATCATGGTCGTCATGTCTATTACACTCCCAACATCGTCATCAAGACTATTGCACACCTAACAAAGCCATCATGACTATTACACTCCCTACATCGTGATGAAGACTATTACACTCCCAACATAGTAATCATGGCTGTTACACTCCCAACATCGTCATCATGACTATAAAACCTCAACATAGTCATCATGACTATTACACTCCCATCATAGTCAACATGACTATTACATTCCCATCACAGTTATCATGACTATTACACTCCCATCGTAGTCATCATGGCTATTACATTCCCATCATCGTCATCATGACTATTACACTGCCAACATCGTTCTCAAGACTATTGTACACCTAACAAAGTCATCATGACTATTACACTCCCAACATCGTGATCAAGACTATTACACTCCCAACATAGTCATTATGACTATTACATCGTCATCATGAATATTACACTCCCAACATCGTCATCGTGACTACTATACTTCCAACACAATCATCATGACTATTACACTCCCAACATCGTCATCATGCCTATTACACTCCAACATAGTCATCATTACTATTACACTCCCAACATCGTCATCATGACAATAACACTCCCAACATCGTCATCATGACTATTCCTCTCCGTACATCTTCATCATTACTATTACTCTCCCAACATCGTCATCATGACTATTATTCCTCCAACATCGTCATCATAACAATTACACTGCCAACATAGTCGTCATGACTATTACACTCCGAACATCGTCATCAAGACTATTGCACACCCAACAAAGTCATCATGACTATTACACTCCCAACATCGTGATCAAGACTATTACACTCCCAACATAGTCATCATGACTATTACTCTCCTAACATCGTCATCAGTACTATTACACCCCATTCATAGTCTTCATGACTATTACACTCCCAACATCGTCATCATGACTATTACACCCCCAACATAGTCGTCATGACTATTACACTCCCAACATCGTCCTCATAACTATTGCACACCTAACAAAGTCATCATGACTATTACACTCCCAACATCGTGATCAAGACTATTACACTCCAAACATAGTCATCATGAATGTTACACTCCTAACATCGGCATCATGACTATTACATCGTCATCATGACAAGTACATCGTCATCATGACTATTACACTCCCAACATCGTGATCAAGACTATTACACTTCCAACACAGTTATCATGACTATTACACTCCCAACATCGTCATCATGACTATAACACTCCCATCATAGTCATCATAACTATTACTCTTCCAACATCGTCATCATGACTAATACTCCCCCAACATCGTCATCATGACAATTAAACGGCCAACATAGTCATCATGACTAATAGACTTCTAACATCGTCATCATGACTATTACACCCCCAACACAGTTATCATTACTATTACACTCCCAACATCGTCATCAAGCTTATTACACTCCAACATAGTCATCATTACTATTACATTCCCAACATCGTCATCATGACAATAACACTCCCATCATAGTCATCATGACTATTCCTCTCCGAACATCGTCATCATTACTATTACTCTCCCAACAACGTCATCATGACTATTATTCCCCCAACATAGTCATCATAACAATTACACTGCCAACATAGTCATCATGAATATTACACTCCCAACATCGTCATCATGACTATTACACCCCCAACATAGTCATCATTACTATTACACTCCCAACATCGTCATCATGACTATAACACTCCCATCATAGTCATAATGACTATTTCTCTCCCAACGTCATCATCATGACTATTAATCTCCCAACATCGTCATCAGTACTATTACACCCCATCATAGTCGTCATGACTATTACACTTCCAACATCGTCATCATGACTATTACACCCCCAACATAGTCATCATGACTATTATACTCCCAACATCGTCATCATGACTATTACACCCCCAACATAGTCATCATTACTATTACACTCACAACATTGTCATCATGACAATAACACTCCCAACATAGTCATTATGACCATTATTCTCCGAACATCGTCATCATTACTATTACTCTCCCAACATCTTCATCATGACTATTACTCCCCGAACATCGTCAACATGACAATTACACTGCCAACATAGTCATCATGACTATTACACTCCCAACATCGTGATCAAGACTATTACACTCCCAACATAGTCATCATGAATGTTACACTCCCAACATCGGCATCATGACTATTACATCTTCATCATGACTAGTACATCGTCATCTTGAATATTACACTCCCAACATTGTCATTGTGACTATTACACTTCCAACACTGTTATCATGACTATTACACTTCCAACATCATCATCATGACTACTACACCCCCAACATAGTCATCATTACTATTACACTCACAACATTGTCATCATGACAATAACACTCCCAACATAGTCATCATGACCATTACTCTCCGAACATCGTCATCATTACTATTACTCTCCCAACATCTTCATCGTGACTATTATTCCCCGAACATCGTCAACATGACAATTACACTGCCAACATAGTCATCATGACTATTACACTCCCAACATCTTGATCAAGACTATTATACTCCCAACATAGTCTTCATGACTGTTACACTCCCAACATCGGCATGATGACTATTACATCATCATCATGACTATTACACCCCCAACATAGTTATCATGTCTGTTATACTCCCAACATCGTCATCATGACTATTATACCCCCAACATAGTCATCATTACTATTACACTCCGAAGATCGTCATCATGACAATAACACTCCCAACATAGTCATCATGACTATTACTTTCCGAACATCGTCATCATTACTATTACTCTCCCAACATCGTCATCAGGACTATTACTCCCCGAACATCGTCAACATGACAATTACACTGCCAACATAGTCATCATGACTATTACACTCCCAACATCGTGATCAAGACTATTACACTACCAACATAGTCATCATGAATGTTACACTCCCAACATCGGCATCATGACTATTACATCGTCATCATGACTATTACACCCCCAACATAGTCATCATGACTATTATACTCCCAACATCGTCATCATGACTATTACACCTCCAACATAGTCATCATTACAATTACACTTCCAACATTGTCATCATGACAATAACACTCCCAAAATAGTCATCATGACTATTACACTCCCAACATCTTGATCAAGACTATTATACTCCCAACATAGTCATCATGACTGTTACACTCCCAACATCGGCATGATGACTATTACATCATCATCATGACTATTACACCCCCAACATAGTTATCATGTCTGTTATACTCCCAACATCATCATCATGACTATTACACCCCAACATAGGCATCATTACTATTACACTCCCAGCATCGTCATCATGACTATAACACTCCCATCATAGTCATCATGACTTTTACTCTCCCAACGTCGTCATCATGACTATTACACTCCCAACATCGTTCTCAAGACTATTGCACACCTAACATAGTCATCATGACTATTACACTCCCAACATCGTGATCAAGACTATTACACTCCCAACATAGTCATCATGACTATTACACTCCCAACATCGTCATCATGACTATAACACTCCCATTATAGTCATCATAACTATTACTCTTCCAACATCGTCATCATGACTAACACTCCCCCAACATCGTCATCATGACAATTAAACTGCCAACATAGTAATCATGACTATTACACTCCTAATATCGTCATCATGACTATTACAGCAACAACATAGTCATCATTACTATTACACTCCCAACATCGTCATCATGACTATAACACTCCCATCATATTCATCATGACTATTTCTCTCCCAACGTCATCATCATGACTATTACTCTCCCAACATCGTCATCAGTACTATTACACCCCCATCATAGTCGTCATGACTATTACACTTCCAACATCGTCATCATGACGATTACACCCCCAACACAGTCATCATGACTATTATACTCCCAACATCGTCATCATGACTATTATACCCCCAACATAGTCATCATTACTATTACACTCCCAAGATCGTCATCATGACAATAACACTCCCAACATAGTCATCATGACTATTACTTTCCGAACATCGTCATCATTACTATTACTCTCCCAACATCGTCATCAGGACTATTACTCCCCGAACATCGTCAACATGACAATTACACTGCCAACATAGTCATCATGACTATTACACTCCCAACATCGTGATCAAGACTATTACACTACCAACATAGTCATCATGAATGTTACACTCCCAACATCGGCATCATGACTATTACATCGTCATCATGACTATTACACCCCCAACATAGTCATCATGACTATTATACTCCCAACATCGTCATCATGACTATTACACCTCCAACATAGTCATCATTACAATTACACTTCCAACATTGTCATCATGACAATAACACTCCCAAAATAGTCATCATGACCATTACACTCCGAAAATCATCATTACTATTACTCTCCCAACATCTTCATCATGACTATTACTCCCCGAACATCGTCAACATGACTATTATATCGTCATCATGACTATTACAACCCCAACATAGTCATCATTTCTGTTATACTCCCAACATCGTCATCATGACTATTCCCCCAACATAGTCATCATTACTATTACACTCCCATCATAGTTATCATGACTTATACTCTCCCAACGTCGTCATCATGACTATTACACTCCCAACATCGTTCTCAAGACTATTGCACACCTAAGAAGGTCTTCATGACTATTACACTCCCAACATCGTGATCAAGACTATTACACTCCCAACATAGTCATTATGACTGTTACACTCCCAACATCGGCATCATGACTATTACATCGTCATCATGAATATTACACCCAACATCGTCATCGTAACTATTACACTTCCAACATAGTCATCATGACTATTACACTCCCAACATAGTCATCATGACTATTACACTCCCAACATCGTGATCAAGACTATTACACTCCCAACATAGTCATCATGACTGTTACACTCCCAACATCTGCATCATGACTATTACATCGTCATCATGAATATTACACTCTGAACATCGTCATCGTGACTATTACACTTTCAACATAGTCATATGACTATTACACTCCCAACATCGTCATCATGCCTATTACACTCCAACACAGTCATCATTACTATTACACTCCCAACATCGTCATCATGACAATAACACTCCCATGTCATCATGACTATTCCCCTCCGAACATCGTCATCATTACTATTACTCTCTCAACATCGTCATCATGACTATTATTCCCCCCAACATCGTCATCATAACAATTACACTTCCAACATAGTCGTCATGACTAATACACTCCGAACCTCGTCATCAAGACTATTGCACAAAGTCATCATGACTATTGTTACGGTGCCCTCTCCTATCTCTTTCGTTTGCCTGCTTTAAGAGTCATATCAGCTCTCCCTACTGATTCTCTGAGGTTCAGGGAGTGTATTGACATATGTGGCGACCAGACCGGCTGCCAGTTAAAGGAAGGAAGTTACATTATAAGTTGTAAATAAGTGGAAATTGGCGCCCTGATATAAAATGAAATAGTGTCCCCTAATGCAGATATGACCTTTTGGAAGGGACACTAGCCGATCGCGGATTGGCCGACTTAAGTCGCGGGCGACCAATCAGGCCCCGCCGCGACGTCACCGAATGCCCCGGGCGGCGCCAACGTCAGAGTTGACCCGACCTTGGAAGCGACAGGACGCGCCTCGGTCTGCTCTAAAGGATTAGAGGCTCTACAAGCCTTTCTTAGTGGATTAGTGCTGGCTATTGCAGCCCATCGGATATATTGGAGACCCCGTGCTTCTGGGAAGCAAAAAGGAACCAAGTTTATTGAGCGAAAGAGTGCCAAACTTGGAAAATATTCGGCGACGACGCTGGGCGGCGACGCTGGACGTTGGGGGGCCTGGAAAGGTGTGGCGGGCAAGCCTAGCTGTGACCGGGTCACATCCACTGAGAATTTTGGAAGGACGACACCGTGCCTAGGACAAGGAGCAACGCCTTGTGGAAGGGGCGAATGTGGGAAAATAGTGATTAGCTCAGCGCCTATCGATGAACCAAGATTGGGGTAGCTGAATCTCAGGGATTGGAACGGCGACGACTCGAAGGCTCCACGACACCTGTGGAACGTTCCTGGATCATCGAGGATCGACTCAGGAAGCGTGGGAACCTCACACCATCGAGGGACAGGCGTCGTGAGCCAGGAATGTAAGGTAGATCATTTTCCCTCCCATTACCCCTTGTGTGAGTAGGCTAGTTAGGCCACAATATTTACTTATGTATGTGGCAGCAGGACTTTAATACTTTAGTAGTAGAATAGGCCGCAAGGCAGCTTGTGTCCAGGACTGTCAGAGGGGACAGTGTGTATGGATGGCAGGACAGTGAAGGAGAGGCGCCGACGTGGTGAAGAGGCCCTCCTGTGTGAGAGTATGGGACTCCTGTCTTTCTGCCCAGTTGAAGGAGTGTTGGAGGTCGTGGAAGAAGAGGCTGACGATCTCCAGACTTATTATCCATATTTCCATATTCATGTATTACTTGTGATTGTGTGTGTGTTCATGTAATTTGCATCAGTAAATTCACACATTTTATCACTGTGTTTAAGTGTGCCTCCATTTATGATATTTCTCTATGAGCATACACGAAGGTTATCATAGTACCACCTAGGGAACACTACGTTCTCTATAGCAGTTCTTATTGTCTGGAGAGTGGTAAAGACAGCACAGACTTACATAAAAGTGTACCCTTAGCCATCCGATCAGTGCCGGTACCTGAATGGTGGCAACTATTAACGTAGTGGCTAGAGAGAGGTAAAGCCACACAGACCTTCCTGGGAGAGTACCCTGGGCCAACAGTCTAGTAGCAGATCTATGGGAGTAGCAATCTTCTGGCTACAAACAATATATAATACACCCACTGAACTGCATTGCTGGGGTGCAGATATAATAACCCAGCTGGCGACCTTGCTAAGAAGAAAATAGAGAAGACAGGCGGGAAAGGAGTTCCTGCAACCTTTTTGTCTGGCAGGCAAGACTCAGGGAGGTTATGGTTATAAGGTAAGCCTGAGTCTTCCTTCACTCCTCCACGGGTCTAGGCCGGAACTGTTAACAGCAGTTTCCCCTTGTTTGACTGAAGGGCTTCCAGGGTGAATCAGTGGCACCCCTTTTGTGGTGGAAGCAAAGACCTGCAGACGTGGGCATTGTTGGGCCTCTCCTGTGTGACCAAGGAGACTCCGGTGAATCCCAGGAGTCGGAGGGGCTGAGTATTTGGGCCTTTTGAGCCCCTAGCAGCTAAGTGTTAGCAGAGCCCCGGCCCACCACCCCCCACGTGACACTATTACACTCCCAACATCGTGATCAAGACTATTACACTCCCAACATAGTCATCATGTCTGTTACACTCCCAACGTCGTCATCATAAATATTACACCTCCAACATAGTCATTATTACTATTACACTCCCAACATCGTCATCATGACTATAACACTCCCATCATAGTCATCATAACTATTACTCTTCCAACATCGTCATCACGACTGTTACTCCCCCAACAACGTCATCATGACAATTACACTGCTAACATAGTCATCATGACTATTACACTCCCAACATCGTCATCATGACTATTACACCCCCAACATAGTCATCATTACTATTACACTCCCAATATCGTCATCATGACTATAACACTCCCATCATAGTCATCATGACTATTACTCTCCCAACGTCGTCATCATGACTATTACTCTGGCAATATCATCATCAGTACTATTACACCCCCATTATAGTCGTCATGACTATTACACTTCCAACATCGTCATCATGACGATTACACCCCCAACAAAGTCATCATGACTACTATACTCCCAACATCGTCATCATGACTATTACACCCCAACATAGTCATCATTACTATTACACTCCCAACATCGCCATCATGACTATAACACTCCCATCATAGTCATCATGACTATTTCTCTCCAAACGTCATCATCATGACTATTATTCTCCAAACATCGTCATCAGTACTATAACACCCCCATTATAGTCGTCATGACTATTACACTTCCAACATCGTCATCATGACGATTACACCCCCAACAAAGTCATCATGACTACTATACTCCCAACATCGTCATCATGATTATTACACCCCCAACATAGTCATCATTACTATTACACTCCCAACAACGTCACCATGACAATAACACTCCCAACATAGTCATCATGACTATTACTCTCCGAACATCGTCATCATTACTATTACTCTCCCAGCATCGACATCATGACTATTACTCCCCGAACATCGTCAACATGACAATTACACTGCCAACATAGTCGTCATGACTATTACACTCCCAACATCGTTCTCAAGACTTTTGCACACCTAACAAAGCCATCATGACTATTACACTCTCAACATCGTGATCTATTACACTCCCAACATAGTAATCATGGCTGTTACACTCCCAACATAGTAATCATGGCTGTTACACTCCCAACATCGGCATCATGACTATTACATCGTCATCATGAATATTACACTCCTAACATCGTCATCGTGACTATTACACTTCCAACACAGTCATCATGACTATTACACTCCCAACATCAAAATCATGCCTATTACACTCCAACACAGTCATCATTACTATTACACTCCCAACATCTTCATCTTGACTATAACACTTTCAACATAGTCATCATGACTATTCCTCTCCGAACATCGTCATCATTACTATTACTCTCCCAACATCGTCATCATGACTATTATTCCCCCCAACATCGTCATCATAACAATTACACTGCCAACATAGTCGTCATGACTATTACACTCCGAACCTCGTCATCAAGACTATTGCACACCCAACGAAGTCATCATGACTATTACACTCCCAACATAGTCATCTTGAATGTTACACTCCCAACATAGGAAGGATGACTATTACATCGTCATCATGAATATTACACCTCCAACATAGTCATTATTACTATTACACTCTCAACATCGTCATCATGACTATAACACTCCCGTAATAGTCATCTTAACTATTACTCTTCCAACATCGTCATCATGAATATTACTCCCCAGCATCGTCATCATGACAATTACACTGCCAACATAGTCATCATGACTATTACACTCCAAACATCGTCATCATGACTATTAATCCCCCAACATAGTCATCATGACTATTACACTCCCAACATCGTCATCATGACTATTAATCCCCCAACATAGTCATCATGACTATTACACCCCCAAAATAGTCATCACTACTAATACACTCCCAACATCGTCATCATGACTATAACACTTCTAACATAGTCATCATGACTATTCCTCTCCGAACATCGTCATCATTACTATTACTCTCCCAACATCGTCATCATGACTATTATTCCCCCCAACATCGTCATCATTACAATTATACTGCCAACATAGTCGTCATGACTATTACACTCCGAACCTCGTCATCAAGACTATTGCACACCCAACGAAGTCATCATGACTATTACACTCCCAACATCGTGATCAAGACTATTACACTCCCATCATAGTCATCATAACTATTACTCTTCCAACATCATCATCATGACTATTGCTCCCCCAACATCGTCATCATGACAATTACACTGCCAACATAGTCATCATCACTATTACACTCCCAACTGTGTCATCATGACTATTAATCCCCCAACATAGTCATCATTACTATTACACTCCCAATATCGTCATCATGACTATAACACTCCCATCATAGTCATCATGACTATTACTCTCCCAACGTCGTCGTCATGACTATTACACTCCCAACATCGTCATATGACTATAAAACCTCAACATAGTCATCATGACTATTACACTTCCATCATAGTCAACATGACTATTACACCCCCATCATTGTCATCATGACTATTACACCCCCAACATAGTCATCATCAATATTACTCTCCCAACATCATCATCAGTACTATTACACCCCCACCATGTTCGTCATGACTATTACATTCCCAACATCGTCATCATGAGAATAACACTCCGAACATCGTCATCAAGACATTTGCACACCCAACAAAGTCATCATGACTATTACACTCCCAACATCGTGATCAAGGCAATTACACTCCCAACATCGTGATCAAGACAATTCCACTCCCAACATAGTCATCATGACTGTTACACTCCCAACATCGGCCTGATGACTATTACATCGTCATCATGAATATTACACCTCCAACATAGTCATTATTACTATTACACTCCCAACATCGTCGTCATGACTATAACACTCCCAACACCGTCATCATGACTATAAAACTTCAACATAGCCATCATGACTATTACACTCAAATCATAGTCAACATGACTATTACATTCCCATCACAGTCATCATGACTATTACACTCCCATCATCGTCATCATGGCTATTACACCCCCAACATAGTCATCATTACTATTACACTCCGAACCTCGTCATCAAGACTATTGCACACCCAACAAAGTCATCATGACTATTACACTCCCAACATAGTCATCATTACTATTACACTCCCAACATCGTCATCATGAATATAACACTCCCATCAATGTCATCATGACTATTTCTCTCCCAACGTCATCATCATGACTATTACTCTATAACATCGTCATCAGTACGATTACACCCCCATCATAGTCGTCATGACTATTACACTTCCAACATCGTCATCATGACGATTACACCCCCAATACAGTCAGCATGACTATTATACTCCCAACATCGTCATCATGACTATTACACCCCCAACATAGTCATCATTACTATTACACTTCCAGCATCGTCATCATGACAATAACACTTCCAACATAGTCATCATGACTATTACTTTCCGAACATCGTCATCATTACTATTACTCTCCCAACATCGTCATCATGACTATTACTCCCCGAACATCGTCAACATGACAATTACACTGCCAACATCGTTCTCAAGACTATTGTACACCTAACAAAGTCATCATGACTATTACACTCCCAACATCGTGATCAAGACTATTACCCTCCCAACATAGTCATTATGACTGTTACACTTCCAACATCGGCATCATGACTATTACTCTATAACATCGTCATCAGTACGATTACACCCCCATCATAGTCGTCATGACTATTACACTTCCAACATCGTCATCATGACGATTACACCCCCAATACAGTCAGCATGACTATTATACTCCCAACATCGTCATCATGACTATTACACCCCCAACATAGTCATCATTACTATTACACTTCCAGCATCGTCATCATGACAATAACACTTCCAACATAGTCATCATGACTATTACTTTCCGAACATCGTCATCATTACTATTACTCTCCCAACATCGTCATCATGACTATTACTCCCCGAACATCGTCAACATGACAATTACACTGCCAACATCGTTCTCAAGACTATTGTACACCTAACAAAGTCATCATGACTATTACACTCCCAACATCGTGATCAAGACTATTACCCTCCCAACATAGTCATTATGACTGTTACACTTCCAACATCGGCATCATGACTATTACATCGTCATCATGAATATTATACTCCCAACATTGTCATCGTGACTATTACAGTTCCAACGTAGTCATCATGACTATTACACTCCCAACATCGTCATCATGCCTATTACACTCCAACATAGACATCATTACTATTACTCTCCCAACATCGTCATCATGACAATAACACTCCCAACATAGTTATCATGACTATTCCTCTCCGAACATCGTCATCATTACTATTACTCTCCCAACATCGTCATCATGACTATTATTCCCCCAACATCGTCATCATAACAATTACACTGCCAACATAGTCGTCATGACTATTACACTCCGAACCTCGTCATCAAGACTATTGCACACCCAACAAAGTCATCATGACTATTACACTCCCAACATCGTGATCAAGACTATTACACTCCCAACATAGTCGTCATGACTGTTACACTCCCAACATCGTCATCATGAATATTATACCTCCAACATAGTCATTATTACTATTACACTCCCAACATCGTCATCATGACTATAACACTCCCATCATAGTCATCATAACTATTACTCTTCCAACATCTTCATCTATGACGATGTTGGAAGGTGTAATATTCATGATGACTATTACACCCAACACATCGTCATCATAGTCTTTAAGACTATTACTCCCCCAACATCGTCATCATGACAATTACACTGCCAACATAGTCATCATGACTATTACACTCCCAATAGAGTCATCATTACTATTACACTCCCAACATCGTCATCATGAATATTACACCTCCAACATAGTCATTATTACTATTACACTCCCAACATCGTCATCATGACTATAACACTCCCATCATAGTCATCATAACTATTACTCTTCTAACATCTTCATCTATGACGATGTTGGAAGGTGTAATATTCATGATGACTATTATACCCAACACATCGTCATCATAGTCTTTAAGACTATTACTCCCCCAACATCGTCATCATGACAATTACACTGCCAACATAGTCATCATGACTATTACACTCCCAATAGAGTCATCATTACTATTACACTCCCAACATCATCATCATGACTATAACACTCCCATCATAGTCATCATGACTATTACTCTCCCAACGTCGTTATCATGATTATTACTCTCCCGACATCGTCATCAGTATTGCACCCCCATCATAGTCGTCATGACTATTACACTTCTAACATAGTTATCATGACTATTACACTCCCAACATAGTCATCATGACTATTACACTCTCAGCATAGTTATCATAAGTATTACACTCCGAACATAATCATGATGACTATTCCAACATGGAAATGCCTGGTAATGATTCCCAGCATCATCATCGGTACAAATAGTTAAAAAAAAAAAAAACGATTATGTACTGTAGTTCGGGTAACACCATCACCACCACTACTTGCGGGCTGTTCATGCGCGTGCCACCTCTTGGGTGGCTTAATCTTCATCAGTCTTCACCAACACTATCATTCCCCCCCCCCCATTCACTCCCCGATGGTCACCATTTACACCATCACAACTAAAATCACTATTCCCACCCATAGCCTCGCACAATGACTGGTTAGTATTACTATATTGCCAGTTAACTATATTTTGTGTTATCTAGGATATAATTTTGGGTAGTAGTGCTGGATGGTATGGCTAAGTAGGAATCATAATAATTATACTCTCCCGTGACCAAGTAGATAGAGCGACAGGGTTCCAGTCCCTCCTAAGGCAGAAAAAATGAGGTGCATTCCAGTGACAGTCTGCGTCTCCTCGGGCTCTCCCAGGGTGTTTGAAGTATACACAATGAGGCCTGGGGAGTGGGTGAAGTATGCTGCAGTTGAGCAGCAATACACAGTACTCGACGCTCAGAAACAACTTGCTGCACTCGCCCTCGGTAAACGTGAGACAAAGGTGTTACAACGTAAAAATAAGGACAAAAAAAATGAAGTAAAAGAGCGCCGCCAGAGGATGGTGAGGATTACACTGGATAACGGGAAGGTTCCCCCACGCCACCCTCCTCCCACCCGCGCCATCGTCTCCCACTGAACACTGCGAGAATGCAGGATTTATATTATTTAATAGAATTTAATTTATTTTAATTTTAAAGTGGACTGCTTTTCAATATTAACCCTCCTAGGTGTTTATCCATGCACGTAGCGAGGCTTTAACTGTACATATAGCTTATATAACAATTGGTGGTTATAAATAAACTACAGTATAATGTTTGTTAGTTTTATTGTAACCGTATAATGGGTTAGTGTAACTGGTAAAAAAGCCTATTGGGGAAGCCAGAGCATGCAAGGTGTCTGTGGTGTCTTGTAGGTGGTACAGCTCTCTTTGACTTCTCATGGATAACATGCTTACCTGCCAACAAGTTAGGCTATAACACTTGCACTAACATGTAAAGTACAGGTGAGACACATGAAATGAAAAGTGTAATAATAATAATGAGGCTTACTTTTTGTTTCGGATTGATCTACTACATAACAGCAATGAACTATCTAATATTCTTGGACTGGACGGTAGAGCGACGGTCTCGCTTCTTGCACTTCAGCGTTCAATCCCTGACCGTCCAAGAATGAGACCGGTACCGCCTTACACAATCAACAATGACCGCTGTACTGCCTTACACCATCAACAATGACCGCTGTGCTGCCTTACACCATCAACAATGACCACTGTACTGTGTTACACCATCAACAATGACCACTGTACTGTGTTACACCATCAACAATGACCATTGTACTGCCTTACCTCATCAATATTGACCTCTGTATGGCCTTACACCATCAACAATGACCACTGTACTGCTTTTACACTATCAACATTGACCTTTGCATGGCCTTACACCATCAACAATGACCGCTGTACTGCTTTTACACCATCAACATTGACCTCTGTATGGCCTTACACCATCAACAATGACCGCTGTATGGCCTTACACCATCAACAATGACCGCTGTATGGCCTTACACCATCAACAATGACCGCTGTACTGCCTTACACCATCAACATTGACCTCTGTACTATCTTACACCATCAACAATGACCACTGTACTGCCTTATACCATCAACAATGACCGCTGTACTGCCTTACACCATCAACAATGACCACTTTACTGTCTTACACCATCAACAATGACCACTGTACTGCCTTACACCATCAACAATGACCACTTTACTGTCTTACACCATCAACAATGACCACTTTACTGTCTTACACCATCAACAATGACCACTGTACTGTCTTACACCATCAACAATGACCACTGTACTGCCTTACACCATCAACATTGACCTCTGTATGGCCTTACACCATCAACAATGACCTCTGTATGGCCTTACATCATCAACAATGACCTCTGTATGCCTTACACCATCAACAATGGTGTATTCCAGCATAGTTGAGGCAGTGTATAGTGGGAAGGTTTGTTACGTTGTGAACCTTGACTTTAGCAAAGCTTTTGATACAGTGCCACATGAAATATTGATTAACAAATAGAAGCGCGTGGTACAGGGGGTACTATATTAAGTTGGATTAGGGCAAGACTGTTGAAAAGAAAACAAAGAGTTAGAATAAGTGGAGTTAAGTCAGAATGGAAAATGCTGAAAATGGAGTGCCTCACGACTCTTTCCTGGGACCTCTTGTTTTATTATTGAAATGATTTAGGTTCAGGTATGAGCAGCATTATTTGGAAATTTGTCGATGATACGAAAATCGGAAGGGAGATAAACACGGAATAATACTCAATATCACTTCAAGACGATATGAATAGAGTTTTGAATTGGTTAAAAGATTGGCAGATACCGTTTCTTCTTCTTTTTCG
This sequence comes from Procambarus clarkii, assembly GCF_040958095.1. Classification (NCBI taxonomy): domain Eukaryota; kingdom Metazoa; phylum Arthropoda; class Malacostraca; order Decapoda; family Cambaridae; genus Procambarus; species Procambarus clarkii. The sequence goes on along the minus strand of NC_091150.1, from coordinate 56,292,572 downwards.
CGATACGTGCAGTTTGCATGAATGTTTTTCCTCCCGTTCATTGCAAGACTGGTGATGTTGAAAGATGTGACACTCACAGTGGCACTTCAATGTTTATAATTTGGCAGAGATTGGAAATTATTGATGTCTTCTATTTGTGTGAGAATAATGAGAAAATTAAACATATGACTGGATATGGACTCATGATGGTAAGGATGAGGAGCTGTGTTAATGGTGGTATCAAAGTGTTGCTGTTCAAGGAAAAGTGTGTGGTTTAGTCAAGAGAGTGAGTTTGTGAGTCGAAGTATGTTTGGGGATAAGTCACTAGTCAGATAAGTTAGAATAGATTATAATAGGGTAAGGAAGAGTATATTAAGTAACATGGGGTTCATGTGTGTAAGGTTAGGTTAGGTTAACCTAAGTTAGTGAACTTAACTTAACCTAATTTTAAGGTAAATTAGGATAGGTTGAGGTAGGTTAGTTCAAGATGGGTTGTTATGTTGTTGTATTTTGATTTTTTTCATCTGGGATGTGACTACATCGGTCTTCTTTGACGAGCCAATAGTCCATCGTGTTGAATATCTGATAGTGGTTGGAGGACGGGTAGTGGATGAATGTGGTTTATGTTGTTTTTCAGTCAAAGAGGCAGGTCGCTGGGAGGTTTGTACAGCTGGGGGATTCTCACTCCTCGTCCTGGTGGTTGGGGTTTGTGGCAAAGTCAGCCTGGGGGAGTGACTTGGGTAAGGCGTGCTAAGGAGTCATTTAGTAGTTTTTCCATCATTATTTTAAACGATGTGTGTCCAGCAATGGTAGCTGTGTTAGAGCAGATGTCATTGTCAATGGATGTCAATGGGGTGTCTTTTGGAACCGCCTAGGGGATGGGTTGTATTACGTGTGTAAAGAATTTAGTTAGGAGTCGGTCCAACGTCTTTTCTATTGCATTTTCATTGCCAGTGACAAGAGTCTCAACAAGATCGGCAATCTTAGTCGTACGTTTTGTGGGATCAGATTGGACTCTGAAACTGTAGGATTGTCAGTGACAGACATATCAGGAACAAGCAAAGGTTATGGTTGAGTGTGAGGTAGCGGTTGACGATGGGCTGAGTTAGGTTGTTTCAATGCACTACTGTATTGCAGGTTATTGGTAAGAAGAACCTTAGGGTTTGCCGCTATGTATGAAGGACATTGTTTGAATGTAATGTTGTGATCGTCACCACAGTTTGAGCAGGTGATGCACAGATGATGCACAGTCCTGTGTGTAATGGGAACCAGAGTATTTTCCACATTTAATGTGAAGGGTGCAGCCTTTCCTGGTATGGTTAAAACCTTAACATATGAAGCATTGACTGTTACGGGGTATGTACACCTCTACTCTATGGAGTAAGCTGTTAAACCGAACCTGATCAGGGGGGGGGGGAGAGTAGTCTAGAAGAGTAAATAGGGCAGTGCCTGTATCACTCAGTTCTCCTTTTATTCTACGGATACATTTTTTGACTCCAAAGATTGGAATGCCATCTGCCAGAAGTTCTGCCTTGATGTCGTTTGCACTAATGTCTACAACATGTCTGAATATATATTTTGCCAATCGGTCACCTAGTGGTTTGTAGCATTTGACTTGGTGTCCACAGATGTCAGTAACGTCTGAAAGCTCTAGTTCCTCGTTGTGTTTGTGGTCCACTGCGATTAAGTTCCTTTGTTTGTTAGGTTTAATATCGTGCACTATGATCTTAAATATATTGGGAATGGCATTATATAGGATACTTTGTGACCTGCTATTTCTGAAAACAATCCTATCTTCCTCGTCAAAGGCAATTATGAAAATTTGTAAGCCAGGAGAACTTGTCCTAGCATGGTTGAGCGGTGGATGTTGATACTGAGGCCGCCTGGGGGCCAGGATGGTCTCTCTTTACCTCTGTATGATGGCGACGTTGCGCCTCTAATCTGTTTGCCTTACTGTGATGTTTACTGTCCAGGAAAACTCCCTCTGGATCCTCCTCTAAGACCGGGTGACCATCATGATCTAAATGTGTGCCATGTACCAGTGGTTTCTTAAAACTCTCAAAATAATCGTGAATGTTTGTAGGAGAGATACTGTGCACACCTCCTGCCGTTGCCATGTTGTTCGCCCCCCCCCCACCTCCTCCCAAGATGCAGTTTAATGCTGAAAAATGTTGCAAATCAAAGATACAAATATTGCAAGTCAAATACAATATCATTCATAGATAACTGGGAACTCTTCTATGGAAGAAATAACATGTATGCTCGAGATGGGGTGCATTTATCTAGGGCTGAGGTTGTTGCTATTGCTAACTCATTTCTTCCTGTGGCTGAAGGGGTTTGTTTGGGTTTAAAGTTTAAAGGTTTGTTTAAAGTTTAAAGTAATATGGGAATTGATATGGAGAAAGGAGGAAATATAAGTATGTGTTTGTGGGGGAAACATATTGACAAAATGAACAGGGAAAGAGAAACGCTTCAAATTAATAATACACTTAAGGTATATTACAAGAACAGTAGGAGTCTAAGAAACAAAATAAACTATTTAAATGATCTTGTCTGCACAGAAAAAAATTATTATTGCACTTGCCGAAACATGGATGAATGTAGAGAATAGAGAACTTTTAGCTGAATATTAAATAAACGGATTTAAACTACTTCATACGTGTGTGATGCTAAAAAGGGTGGTGCACTAAAACTGAGGTGTGCAAACTGTCACGTGGAGGGAGTTCCCGCCTGGCATGGGGACTGTACCTCACTCCCGCCGAGACGGGCTGCCCGGGGTACACCAGCTGGGGGCGCCAGTAACCACCCTGGCTCAGCTGCTGTGCCCCGTCACACTCCCCTCCCTTACCCAACCACTCCAACGCCACGGCTAGTAGCTCGAGTGACACAGTTGTAGGCCCTACCAATTCATGTTGGTTGGGGGGCCTGGATCAGGCACAGAAAATTAGTGAGCTTATGCATACAGTAGAAAAACAAAACAAAATTGTGGAAAACCTGAACAAGCAGATAACCGAACAAAATAAGGAAATCATGCACCAAAAGACGATGATAACCACTCTTCAGGACACTGTGAGAGTATTAATAACTGAGTGCAGGCCACACCAACCTGGGGTACCACCATGTGCTCCCATGCGGCCAGTACCCCAGGGGAGACCCCAGCAGGGGGTGTCCCAGCCCTCACACCAGCTGGGCTCTCCCACCACGGCTCCCCACACCCCAGCCTCATCAACACTATGCGCTATGAACAGAGGTAAACTATTCCACGTAGAAACGCATAGTGCTGTCGATGAGTATTATGGCGCAACTGATCCTGATGATGAACGTAGTGACACTGAGGGTGAGAACTTTAATGGTGATGACGATCAAGATGTTGATACCGGGTCTAATAAACTCTGTTTGAAGGAATACAGTAGTGGAAATGTTGAAAGTGATTGTGGTAAAGAACAAAGTGAAACCAGTGACGATTGTAGTGATAGTGACGAAGTTCAACTGGACGTGGATGCCCGCCTCGGGCCGCGCACGCCACATCCCAGATGGTTCCGCCGTGACACATTTAAAGAAATGGTGACAGGTGATGTGCTGACCGAAGAGGAAAAAGAAGCTGTAATAAAGCACTACAACCGGTATGAAGACATACTTGCTTTCCTGAAACTGCAGACTGATAAAGTACAAAAGAACAATGGCGGCCTCTGAATCTCATAAAAACAAGTACAGTGTCATCAAGATACTCAGTTGGAATATTGCTTCTCTTAGAAAACGGTATTCAGATCTCCATCATAAGGTTATGACTGAAGACATAGATATTGTCTGCCTCCAGGAAACCCTAACTCCCGCAGGTAAAACCCCGCAGAATTTGCCTAGTTATCAGTGTTATAATCCCAGATCAAAAAATATGTGTCTTATGTATGTTAAAAAATCCCTGCCACATGAGCCACTTCCCGCCCAACAACGAGAGGGGTTTCAATATCATGGTATCCGGGTACATGTTGGTAACTCTACACTTAATGTTTTGAATGCCTATGCACCTACTGGCTTCCTCCAGTATACTGACCTACCTAGTTTTGCACATACTGATTCTACAATATTAATTGGGGATTTAAATGCTAAACACAAACAATTAGGGGATCAACTCACAAACACCAACGGGAGAAGAGTGTTGGCACTTCTCGATGCATATGATGATGTTCAAATTATCAGTAAGAATCAACCAACGCAAATATATGGAGGAGTCCTAGATAGGTGCATTGGCTTTAACCTGTCATACACAACTCATGAGACTGATATTATGGATGACTTAATGTCTGACCATTTAGCCATAACAGCTAACATACACGTGGCTAATGTTGACCTACCTGGCACTAAGCTGAGTAGACGCAGGCTAACAGTAAGGAAAGAGCAAGAAAAATTCTTTATAGAAAGCATAGCACATTGGTATAACAATTATGAGCCTGAGAATGTAAAACAGTTTTATGATGACCTCAAATAATACCTATGAGGCCATCAAAAATAGTGAGTCACGCCAAACAAAAAGAAGTACTGGTAAACAGGTCAGACACAACCAGTACTATGATGATGCTAAACTGAAAGAGCTTAAATCAATTGCTAGACAGACAGGTAAAGCATATAAGAACCTTAGAACTCCTCAAATGTTAAAACTGTTTCAGGCCGCGCTTGCAGCGGCAAGGAAGAGAATGACTGAACTGAGACAAAATGAATGGGAGGGTTTTGTTAGTGGACTTAACCTGCATACTCCCCTGGGCAAAGCCTGGAAAGGCATAAACAAAATTATTGGTAAAAATAGTAGACAAGTTTCACACCCAAACCCGCTACAGAAAGCCAATCAGTTAATTGCAAAATGGGCTCAGGTTTCCAGCCTTGGAATGTTACCAGCTAGCACTAGGGAGAAATTGCAGGAGAGGTCCACAGACAGAAATGCTCTCATAAATTTCATGTTGAATTAAGCAACATGATGAATGTGATGTTCCATATACAGATTATGAATTGGATGTAGCCCTCTCCAGGGGCAGTAGCACTGCTCCTGGTGAGGACGGTATCACCTATGATATTCTAAGACTCCTACATCGTGTACCCGGTAACCCATTATTAGAATTGTTTAATGCTAGCTATGTCACTGGGCAGTTGCCTGTATCATGGACCACCAGTCTTACGGTACCTGTACCAAAGCCTGGCCAACCTGATGCTTTCCGTCCCATCTCACTGACCAGTTGCATGTGCAAAACCTTTGAGAGAATGGTGCTTAATAGATTATTGTATAGAGTTAAAGAGCACATGTCATCTGATATCAATGGTTTCACACATGGTAAAAGTGTACACAACTGTATCACAACCTTTCTTACTGTTCATGGAGATAAAAGGCACAAGTACACAACATTTCTTGATTTAAAAAATGCCTTTGATATTGCTAATAGGGAAGTGATTATGTATGAATTAGCGAGAATGGATATAGGGGGACATTTATTACAATGGTTACGAGGCTATCTTACCAACCGGAAGTCCTCTGCACTGTTCCAAGGCTACAAGAGTGAAACTAAAGTAATGCAACTAGGCACCCCACAAGGAGGAGTACTTAGTCCTATCTTGTTTAATGTTCTAATTAATGCTTTACTAAAATCAATCCCAACTAGTCCGGCAAACATCACTATCAGCTATGCAGATGACATCCTTGTGCATACTAAAACCCACCGCGAAATGCAAACAGTCTTAAATTGTATACATACAGCTTGTGAGAGCCTTGGTCTTGTAATCAACGCTGCTAAAACTAAGGTATTTAACAGACAAATTGGCAACCGCAAAAGTGAACCACGAAAACTTAAGATAGACAACATACCAATAGACTATGTCTCTTCTTTCAAATACCTTGGAGTCTCTGTCCCTTGTACCTCAACTGCAGTCAATAAGTTACATCAACAATGTAGAGACAGACTCAAGGCTCTCAGAACTGTAGTGGGGTACAGCCCGAAATATGGTGTTAATATTAGAATAGCAAGAATGATGTATTTAGCGTATATAAGGTCTCTGATAGACTATCATGCACCAGCTTTGGTCCTGCAGAATGGCAAAAGTATTGATAGACTGGAAAAAATGCAAAATGAAGCACTCAGAATTATACTTGGCTGTCCTATAACTACCAAAGTTCTCAACATGCGGAAAGAATTAAATATACTTAGCATTCGAGATAGAATATTTGAAATTAATCTTATGATGGGACTAAAGCTGCTGCGTGATAACAAAAACCACATTGTGTCAGTTGCACTGTTAGAACACATACGAAATGGAACTAGCGAGTCTAAATGGATTCAAAGAACTGCCACTCATATTAAAATGATGGGACTGCACGATGTATATACAGATGAAAGAGTACAGCACTTCCTTCCACCCTGGCAGATAGTACCTTTTGACATCCTGACCCCAGCATACCCCACCAAGAAACTAATCACAAGCAACCCTCATGCTCAGCTTACTGCTAAATTAAGCACCATAGAACACATTCACAATATACAAGCTGAAAACAACATTGCGCAGACCATATACACTGACGGATCACTCAATACAGCTACAGGGAGGGCAGGAAGTGCTGTTATTGCTCATCAGCCCGATGGCAGAATAATTAAAAGAAATATCCGAATTAGTAACTGGGCGTCCACAATGCAAGCCGAGTTGGTAGCGATACTGGTAGCACTCGAAATTATTGACAACACTGAAGTAGACAGCTTAATTATTTCTGACTCCCTATCCTCACTACGAGCAATAAACAGTTTGCAATCAAGTAATAACGTGCTTGTCTTGGAAGCTAGACGTAGATATGTAAGAATACTTAGCAAGAGGGTAAATATAAAAATGTTGTGGATTCCTTCTCACATTGGCATGCAGGAACAAGACAAAGTTGACGCCCTTGCTAAGGCTGCAGTAAATAAAGACAGTATTGAATGGAATCTTGAGTTATCAAATAGGTCCCTTAAAAGTGTCATTAGACGAGAACTCCTAGATGGATTTGAAGAAAGTAGAACAGTGCAAACTGGAACTAGTAGGTCCATTGTTCATCACAATGAAATGTGTGAAGTAAAACATGTGTATGGGGCAAGTAACAAAGTCAGTAGACTAACAGATGTTGTCACAGCTCGTATAAGATTTGGCTACAAGTATCTCTGGCAGTTCGGCTTGTATAGGGATCTAGATGAAGTAAAGTGTAAAGTGTGTGGACATAGGCAGGGACACACACTCGAACACTATATCTTGGATTGTTGTAAAATTGAGCCTTTTAGAGATAAATCTAAGCTCACTCTGTATGATATGGCAACCTATCATATTACCATGGATAAATTACCTGAAATCCTTGCACTGTACCCACATTTTGCTTCCAGTAGATGAACGACATATGAGATTCAAAAACAAGTAGTGCATTGTGAGGACTAATAATAAACAGAAGCTCCCCTATGACTCTGTAATATCCCCATTGGCCAAACTATTATGTATTAACGACAAGACCTACCATTAATGTATGATGACTTACTGTAAATATGTAGCTCTTGTAATAGCACTTTCTCTGTAACTAGCTGACATTGTATCTATAAGGTGTGAAGGATTGAAGAAATTGTTTATGTAATAAACTAAGATGAGGTCTGATAAAGACCTTTTGTGCCCTCTGTAATGCTTTTGCGCTACCGCTCACAGGATGAGTATGGGGTGCACAATAAACTAGCCGCCTTCGGCGGCAACAATCAAAATCAATCACACAGATAGATACATTAGACGAGGAGGGGGAGTAGCAATTTATGTTAGGGAAAACTGTACATGTAATCTCAAATATTGAAACAAAACGGAGCCACACACAGAAACTATCTAGCTATATCTTGAGGTTATCTTGAGATGATTTCGGGGCTTTTTAGTGTCCCCGCGGCCCGGTCCTCGACCAGGCCTCCACCCCCAGGAAGCAGCCCGTGACAGCTGACTAACTCTCAGGTACCTATTTACTGCTAGGTAACAGGGGCATTCAGGGTGAAAGAAACTTTGCCCATTTGTTTCTGCCTCGTGCGGGAATCGAACCCGCGCCACAGAATTACGAGTCCTGCGCGCTATCCACCAGGCTACGAGGCTCCAACTAGCTAGAATTAAACGAAAAAATAAAAATCTTATAATATGAGTTATTTACAGGCCACCAAACTTAGGCAGAATGGAAGCAAAGCATCTATGGGATGAAATATCTAGGTCAAACAGTATTTGTGTCATGGGTGACTTTAATTTTAGTGGAATAAACAGGATTAACAGAACAGAGAATAACGAATCAGAAGATTTTCTACAATTAATTGACGATTGCTTCCCCCGCCCCAACATCGTCATCATGACTGTTACACTCCCAACATCGGCATCATGACTATTACATCGTCATAATGAATATTACATTCCCAACATCGTTGTCATGACTATTACACTACCAAAATAGTCATCATGACTATTACACTCCCAACATCGTCAGCATGACTATTACACCCCCAACATAGTCATCATTACTATTACTCTCCCAACATCGCCATCATGACAATAACACACCCATCATAGTCATCATAACTATTACTCTCCCAATGTCGTCATCATGACTATTACTCTCCCAACATCATCATCAGTACTATTACACCCCCATCATGGTCGTCATGACTATTACACTCCCAAAATCGTCATCATGACTATAAAACCTCAACATAGTCATCATGACTATTACACTCCCATCATAGTCATCATGACTATTACATTCCCATCATCGTCATCATGACTATTACACCCACAACATAGTCATCATTACTATTACTCTCCCAACATCGTCATCATGACTATAAAATCTTAACATAGTCATCATGACTATTACACTCCCATCATAGTCAACATGACTATTACATTCCCAACATCGCCGTCATGACAATAACACTCCCAACATAGTCATCATGACTATTCCTCTCCAAACATCGTCATCAAGACTATTGCACACCCAACAAACTCATCATGACTATTACACTCCCAACATCGTGATCAAGACTTACACTCCCAACATCGTCATCATGACTATAACACTCCCATCATAGTCATCATAACTATTACTCTTCCAACATCGTCATCATGACTAATACTCCCCCAACATAGTCATCATTACTTTTACACTCCCAACATCGTCATCATAACTATTACACCCCCAACATAGTCATCATTACTTTTACACTCCCAACATCGTCATCATGACTATAACACTCCCATCATAGTCATCATGACTATTTCTCTCCCAACGTCATCATCCTGACTATTACTCTCTCAACATCGTCATCAGTACTATTACACCCCCATCATAGTCGTCATAACTATTACTCTCCCAACATCGTCATCATGACAATTACTCCCCGAACATCGTCAACATGACAATAACACTGCCAACATAGTCGTCATGACTATTACACTCCCAACATCGTGATCATGACTATTACACTCCCAACATAGTCTTCATGACTGTTACACTCCCAACATCGGCATCATGACTATTACATCGTCATCATGAATATTACACTTCCAACGTCGTCATCGTGACTATTACACTTCCAACACAGTCATCATGACTATTACACTCCCAACATCGTCATCATGACAATAACACTCCCAACATAATCATCATCATGACTTTTACTCTCCCAACATCGTCATCATGACTATTATTGCCCCCAACATCGTCATCATAACAATTACACTGCCAACATAGTCATCATGACTATTACACTCCCAACATCGTTATCATGACTATTACACCCCCAACATAGTCATCATTACTATTACACACCCAACATCGTCATCATGCCTATAACACTCCCATTATAGTCATCATGACTATTTCTCTCCCAATGTCATCATCATGACTATTGCTCTCCCAACATCGTCATCAGTACTATTACACCCCTATCATAGTCGTCATGACTATTACAGTTCCAATATCATCATCATGACTATTACACCCCCCAAAACATAGTCATCATGACAATTATACTCCCAACATCGTCATCATGACTATTACACCCCCCAACATAGTCATCATTACTATTTCACTCCCAACATCGTCATCATGACAATAACAATCCCAACATAGTCATCATGACTATTCCTCTCCGAACACCGTCATCATTACCATTACTCTCCCAACATTGTCATCATGACTATTATTCCCCCAACATCGTCATCATAACAATTACACTGCCAACATAGTCATCATGACTATTACACTCCCAACATCGTGATCAAGACTATTACTCTCCCAACATAGTCATCATGACAATTACACTGCCAACATAGTCATCATGACTATTACACTTCCAACATCGTCATCATGACGATTACACCCCCAACACAGTCATCATGACTATTATACTCCCAACATCGTCATCATGACTATAACACTCCCATCATAGTCATCATGACTATTACACCCTCAACATAGTCATCATTACTATTACACTCCCAACATCGTCATCATGAGAATAACATTCCCAACATAGTCATCATGACTATTACTCTCCGAACATCGTCATCATTACTATTACTCTCCCAACATCGTCATCATGACTATTATTCCCCCCAACATAGTCGTCATGACTATTACACTCCCAACATCGTTCTCAAGACTATTGCACACCTAACAAAGTCATCATGACTATTACACTCCCAACATAGTGATCAAGACTATTACACTTCCAACATCGTCATCATGACCATAACACTCCCATCATAGTCATCATAACTATAACTCTTCCAACATCGTTATCATGACAATTACACTGCCAACATCGTCATCATGACTATTACACCCCCAACATTGTCATCATTACCATTACACTCCCAACATCGTCATCATGACTATAACACTCCCATCATAGTCATCATGACTATTACTCTCCCAACGTCGTCATCTTGACTATTACTCTCCCAACATCATCATCACTACTATTACACCCCCATCATGGTCGTCATGACTATTACACTCCCAACATCGTCATTGTTACGAACCCGGATCCAGCGTCCGAGCACGGAGCAGTAACGACCGCGCCATCTGTGGGTCAGCTCCCGAAACCCCCGCCAAACGGACGACGACACCTGGTGAGGACGGCGAATACCGGCCACAAGGGCCAGTTTCCAGTCCTGTTCAGCGCTCCACACAGCCGCTGCTGACCTCTGGTGAGGTGGTGCTCAGACTACAACGCCATCTATGAAGTGGATGTGTCGGGCGTTTGTGTCTGAGCCTGTAAGTGAGGTGTTTTAGTGTGTCCCAGTTATTGATGACGTGTCTGCTTACAGAGTCGACCTGGGACCGCTGTGTTGGAAGTTGAGTCAGTCTACCCGAGGCAGCCGTCTCCATACCTTGTACTTTGCTGTAGCAGTTGTAAAGTCGCCCCCCCCCCCCCCGGAAGAACACTGTGGTGTGTTAGCCTGCCAGTGGAGTGGCAGTGAAAGGATTACCCGGGACCGACTGTTGGAGACGATCATCCACTGGGGTATCGAGGACAGGAGAGTGATTTGTGGTGTCACACGAGGCTCCTGTCTAGGGCGTTCCCCTTATATCGTCCGTGGATTGGCCTGACCAGCGTTGTGGGTCCGGAACCTGCCAGCAGACCAGCTGGACGTGTGGTTGACGGCCTCCACGGCGGTGCCCCCAGTGGACCTGTGTTTTGGCTGACCTGTGGCCAGGGTAGGCTCAACTTCGCAGAGAATTCGTTGTGGGGCCACGAAGAGGCACCGAGGACTCAGCACCGAGAGAGAGCGAGGATCCATAGTCTCCAGCAGAAGACTACAGTTTAATCCCCTTGTATAGTGTTAATACCCCTCCCCCTGTGTAACCTTGTTATATATTATTTATTGGTGGCGGACATTATATTATATTAAGTTCTTAACTTTCTTTCCCTTCACCCTTTAAGTTACTTGCGTCACGGATCGCATCCCTTGAAAGCCTCTACTGGCTTGAGGTCGGATACAACTTCCTCTAACAACATCAGAGTAAGAACCCCGTTGCGTCCCGAGAGGGCCGTAACATAATTGGCATCCCCAGCGGGATCCGTCCCCTTGTTAAGTATGTTTGACAGGGGTGGTGAAGTGGCGTAATCCCTGTATATAATTCCCCCTGTGTGACGATTGCGACGTTATACGTCCTGTGCGGTGCTCAAGAGTGACTAAGTGCAATATTGTGCAGTGCAGTGCTCGCTGTGATTAAGCGATTAAGTGCAATATTGAGTAGTGCGGTGCTCAGTGATTCAGTGCAATATTGTAGAGCGAAGGGTTTGCTGTGATTAAGTGCGATATTGCGTAGTGCGGTGCCCGAAGTAATTACGTGCAATATTGGCAAGTGAGGCGCCAGGTGCGATAAAGTGCAATATTGACGTAGAACAGTGCTCGGTGCATTAAGTGCTAAAGTGTAAGCGGTGTGTCAAGTGCTAGTGTCTAGTTAAGTGTTCCATCTGTGACAATGGCAGAAAAAGCTACCATCGATGATCTGGACGATGTTCAGGCTTTTCTGAACAGAGAGGACTGTCTTGCCAGATTAAAGTATCTGAACAAGCCGGAACTTGTACTAGTGAGCGCCTACCTGGAGATCAAGATCCGTGCCAGTGATTCCCGTGTGGAAATATTGTCCAAGGTTCACCGGCGCTTGAAGGCAGAAGAGAAACGGGAAGGCGAGACTCCTAGTACGAAGGAAGGTGAGGAAATAGCTTCCATGGAAAAGGAAGATAAAGGCAGTGACATTGACAGTGATGCAGGTGAGCTGGATATAAGCTTGCTAACTGTCAAAATGCGTGCCTTGGAAATTAATCGAGAAATAGAGTGGAAGAAATTAGAAATGGAAAGAGAAAGACAAGATAAAGAATTGGCGATGAGGCGTTTAGAATTAGAACGAGAAAGAGAGAGAGAAGAACGAGAAAGAGAAAGAGAAGAACGAGAAAGAGAAGAGAAACGAGAGAGAGAAGAACGAGAAAGAGAAGAGAGACGAGAGAGAAGAACGAGAAAGGGAAAGAGAAGAACGAGAAAGAGAAAGAGAACAGCGAGAGAGAGAAGAAAACGAAAGACAGAGACAACATGAACTAGAAGTATTACGGTTAGGCGGTGGTCGGAGGCCAACAACGGACACCAGCGGTTTCGATCCGGTAAGAAATATCAAAATGGTCCCCAAATTCAATGAGAGGGAAGTCTCGAAGTTCTTTGCAGCCTTCGAGAAAGTCGCTGCCTCTTTGGAGTGGCCAAGGGAGAATTGGGCCATCATGATACAGTCAGTCTTGACTGGGAAGGCCCAAATCGCCTACTCTACGTTATCCCTTGACGACTCCGGCGATTACGACAAGGTGAAGAAGGTTGTGCTCATGGCGTACCAATTGGTACCTGAGGCATATAGACAGAAGTTTCGAAACCTGAAGAAGACCTCAGAGCACACTTTCACCGAATTCGCCACGCTCAAGGAGCGACTTTTCCAGGAATGGTGTGCCTCTCGGAAGGTGGAGACCAAGGAAGACCTCGAGCAGCTGATTCTGCTCGAGGACTTCAAGGATTGTTTGTCTGTAGACCTGAAGACGTACTTAGAGGAACAGCAGGTGGAGACCTTGAGTGCAGCGGCCACCATGGCTGAAGAGTACATCCTGACTCATAGGCCGTCTGCTAAGTACGTCCCAAGGCATTACCAACGCCGGTTTGACAGACCTCATGAAGAAGAGGAAAGACCCGTCCCACAAAGTGCTAAGAAGACGCCCCCAAGTAGCCCCCGAAGAACAAGTCCTAGCAGTCCGAAACACCGGAGCCCGAGGAGGAATATGGTGTGCTGGACTTGTGGGCAGAAAGGGCATATAGCTGCTAGGTGCCGAGGCAGAAGAGGTGGCAGCGCACATAGGGAGGTGATGATGATGAGCTGTGTAATATCACCAGCAGGAAGCCAGTCGACGACGACGCAGGAAGAACCCAGATTGTTTTCCCCTCACACTTCAGGCGGGTATGTATCGAGTGATCATACTGGTAGATCAGTTGTAGTGCTCAGAGATAGTGGAGCAGCCCAGTCCCTGATCGTGAAGAACTCGTTACCTGAGCGAGTAAGTGTGGATGGGAGACCAGAGGTTGTCCTGGTTGGGTTTCCGAGAACGCAGTATATCGCCCCCTTAGTGCCGGTGCATCTCGACTCGCCTTACTTCAGCGGCACATGTGAGTTGGCAGTAGTCGATACCCTCCCTGTGGCTGGGATTGACGTGGTACTAGCCAACGACTTGGTGACCGATTGGAGCACCAATCATCCCAAGATAGCGGACGAGTCAGCCAGAACAGCAAGGTCTGAGGTAACGACGGGCCATGGTAATATCCAGGTAAAGATAGATCCGGATTTGAACATGCTTAATTTGTCCTCTCATCCGCAGATCGACAGTATTCTAAAAGTGTCTGCTGATTCTGCTCCCAGTAAGAAACATGAGGTTACGATGGCAGAAATACCTGAGCAAGAAGAGAGGCCTTGTGTGCAGGCACCCACGGATACCAACGAGTCTGGAGTGAAGGCTGATGTGTGCTTGCGGTATGGCAAGTTACAGCGTGTAGTGAACCAGCCAGAGATTCCCCAGACGTCAGAGGTATGTGAGGTGTGTTCAAAAGGTCTAGTGCCCCCTTCGGTCCAAGCCAGGCTAGTGGATGTTGCCGGCTACGGACATGACAGGCTCAGGAAACTTATCCCTCGGCTTACCAAATGTTTCCTATCGGTATTTTGTTTGATTCTCGTATGTGTTCTCTGTGTTCTCAGTAAGGATCAGTGGACGACCCGAAGGATGATGGCTCCCATGAACATCGCGAAAAGGTCCCAGGGATTGGAGATTTGTACTGCAAGTGTTGCAGTTGAAGAAGGGACCTAGAAGGTAATGGTAGATACAGGAGGTACGCGTTACGATAATATGAGTGACTGTTTCCGGCAGGTTGACACCCCCCGCGTGATAGCTGAGCCTCAATGCAGCGTTATACGGAACGTTGGTCGACCTGACGGTGGCAGAGCGAATGCCATCTGCGACGTGCAAGCAGCCCTGTGGAAACTAGGTGTAAGCCTAGTAGAGGCGTATGCAGTAAGTATTGACTTATCCCCTGTCGCTATCACTCTGAATTATCAGACCCCTGTATTCCAGGTTCCTGTCTCCCTGAGGGACTACCGGATCGGTACCAGAAATGCCGTCTGTGTTCAGCCATCATCGGTGCCACGACATAGGGAAGTGTCGAGTCACCCCAGATCGTGTCTACACGGATCCTTACTAGAGAGGTGTGAGATGATGCCCCTGCTTGACATCGCAGTGGAGATGTGGAAGATTACGTCAGGCAGGTCATCGTCTGCCATTTTCAAGCTCCCTTTGTGCCAGGGTTTTTCCTCAGAACAGTTCTGTGGACAAGACAGCCTCATAACTCCAGTTCATAATGCACGTGAGTCCATTTGGAGTTGTGTCGTCATACTAATTTGGTTTGTGTTTCTCTTTATAGAACCCCAAACCAAATTGTTTTTGGTGGGGAGGTGTTACGAACCCGGATCCAGCGTCCGAGCACGGAGCAGTAACGACCGCGCCATCTGTGGGTCAGCTCCCGAAACCCCCGCCAAACGGACGACGACACCTGGTGAGGACGGCGAATACCGGCCACAAGGGCCAGTTTCCAGTCCTGTTCAGCGCTCCACACAGCCGCTGCTGACCTCTGGTGAGGTGGTGCTCAGACTACAACGCCATCTATGAAGTGGATGTGTCGGGCGTTTGTGTCTGAGCCTGTAAGTGAGGTGTTTTAGTGTGTCCCAGTTATTGATGACGTGTCTGCTTACAGAGTCGACCTGGGACCGCTGTGTTGGAAGTTGAGTCAGTCTACCCGAGGCAGCCGTCTCCATACCTTGTACTTTGCTGTAGCAGTTGTGAAGTCGCCCCCCCCCCCCCCGGAAGAACACTGTGGTGTGTTAGCCTGCCAGTGGAGTGGCAGTGAAAGGATTACCCGGGACCGACTGTTGGAGACGATCATCCACTGGGGTATCGAGGACAGGAGAGTGATTTGTGGTGTCACACGAGGCTCCTGTCTAGGGCGTTCCCCTTATATCGTCCGTGGAGTGGCCTGACCAGCGTTGTGGGTCCGGAACCTGCCAGCAGACCAGCTGGACGTGTGGTTGACGGCCTCCACGGCGGTGCCCCCAGTGGACCTGTGGCCAGGGTAGGCTCAACTTCGCAGAGAATTCGTTGTGGGGCCACGAAGAGGCACCGAGGACTCAGCACCGAGAGAGAGCGAGAATCCATAGTCTCCAGCAGAAGACTACAGTTTAATCCCCTTGTATAGTGTTAATACCCCTCCCCCTGTGTAACCTTTTTATATATTATTTATTGGTGGCGGACATTATATTATATTAAGTTCTTAACTTTCTTTCCCTTCACCCTTTAAGTTACTTGCGTCACGGATCGCATCCCTTGAAAGCCTCTACTGGCTTCGGGTCGGATACAACTTCCTCTAACAACATCAGAGTAAGAACCCCGTTGCGTCCCGAGAGGGCCGTAACATAATTGGCATCCCCAGCGGGATCCGTCCCCTTGTTAAGTATGTTTGACAGGGGTGGTGAAGTGGCGTAATCCCTGTATATAATTCCCCCTGTGTGACGATTGCGACGTTATACGTCCTGTGCGGTGCTCAAGAGTGACTAAGTGCAATATTGTGCAGTGCAGTGCTCGCTGTGATTAAGCGATTAAGTGCAATATTGAGTAGTGCGGTGCTCAGTGATTCAGTGCAATATTGTAGAGCGAAGGGTTCGCTGTGATTAAGTGCGATATTGCGTAGTGCAGTGCCCGAAGTAATTACGTGCAATATTGGCAAGTGAGGCGCCAGGTGCGATAAAGTGCAATATTGACGTAGAACAGTGCTCGGTGCATTAAGTGCTAAAGTGTAAGCGGTGTGTCAAGTGCTAGT
The DNA here is from genome assembly GCF_040958095.1 of Procambarus clarkii. Taxonomy (NCBI): domain Eukaryota; kingdom Metazoa; phylum Arthropoda; class Malacostraca; order Decapoda; family Cambaridae; genus Procambarus; species Procambarus clarkii. The sequence continues at coordinate 56,275,625 of NC_091150.1, read as the reverse complement.
GTCTAGTTAAGTGTTCCATCTGTGACAATGGCAGAAAAAGCTACCATCGATGATCTGGACGATGTTCAGGCTTTTCTGAACAGAGAGGACTGTCTTGCCAGATTAAAGTATCTGAGCAAGCCGGAACTTGTACTAGTGAGCGCCTACCTGGAGATCAAGATCCGTGCCAGTGATTCCCGTGTGGAAATATTGTCCAAGGTTCACCGGCACTTGAAGGCAGAAGAGAAACGGGAAGGCGAGACTCCTAGTACGAAGGAAGGTGAGGAAATAGCTTCCATGGAAAAGGAAGATAAAGGCAGTGACATTGACAGTGATGCAGGTGAGCTGGATATAAGCTTGCTAACTGTCAAAATGCGTGCCTTGGAAATTAATCGAGAAATAGAGTGGAAGAAATTAGAAATGGAAAGATAAAGACAAGATAAAGAATTGGCGATGAGGCGTTTAGAATTAGAACGAGAAAGAGAGAGAGAAGAACGAGAAAGAGAAAGAGAAGAACGAGAAAGAGAAGAGAAACGAGAGAGAGAAGAACGAGAAAGAGAAGAGAGACGAGAGAGAAGAACGAGAAAGGGAAAGAGAAGAACGAGAAAGAGAAAGAGAACAGCGAGAGAGAGAAGAAAACGAAAGACAGAGACAACATGAACTAGAAGTATTACGGTTAGGCGGTGGTCGGAGGCCAACAACGGACACCAGCGGTTTCGATCCGGTAAGAAATATCAAAATGGTCCCCAAATTCAATGAGAGGGAAGTCTCGAAGTTCTTTGCAGCCTTCGAGAAAGTCGCTGCCTCTTTGGAGTGGCCAAGGGAGAATTGGGCCATCATGATACAGTCAGTCTTGACTGGGAAGGCCCAAATCGCCTACTCTACGTTATCCCTTGACGACTCCGGCGATTACGACAAGGTGAAGAAGGTTGTGCTCATGGCGTACCAATTGGTACCTGAGGCATATAGACAGAAGTTTCGAAACCTGAAGAAGACCTCAGAGCACACTTTCACCGAATTCGCCACGCTCAAGGAGCGACTTTTCCAGGAATGGTGTGCCTCTCGGAAGGTGGAGACCAAGGAAGACCTCGAGCAGCTGATTCTGCTCGAGGACTTCAAGGATTGTTTGTCTGTAGACCTGAAGACGTACTTAGAGGAACAGCAGGTGGAGACCTTGAGTGCAGCGGCCACCATGGCTGAAGAGTACATCCTGACTCATAGGCCGTCTGCTAAGTACGTCCCAAGGCATTACCAACGCCGGTTTGACAGACCTCATGAAGAAGAGGAAAGACCCGTCCCACAAAGTGCTAAGAAGACGCCCCCAAGTAGCCCCCAAAGAACAAGTCCTAGCAGTCCGAAACACCGGAGCCCGAGGAGGAATATGGTGTGCTGGACTTGTGGGCAGAAAGGGCATATAGCTGCTAGGTGCCGAGGCAGAAGAGGTGGCAGCGCACGTAGGGAGGTGATGATGATGAGCTGTGTAATATCACCAGCAGGAAGCCAGTCGACGACGACGCAGGAAGAACCCAGATTGTTTTCCCCTCACACTTCAGGCGGGTATGTATCGAGTGATCATACTGGTAGATCAGTTGTAGTGCTCAGAGATAGTGGAGCAGCCCAGTCCCTGATCGTGAAGAACTCGTTACCTGAGCGAGTAAGTGTGGATGGGAGACCAGAGGTTGTCCTGGTTGGGTTTCCGAGAACGCAGTATATCGCCCCCTTAGTGCCGGTGCATCTCGACTCGCCTTACTTCAGCGGCACATGTGAGTTGGCAGTAGTCGATACCCTCCCTGTGGCTGGGATTGACGTGGTACTAGCCAACGACTTGGTGACCGATTGGAGCACCAATCATCCCAAGATAGCGGACGAGTCAGCCAGAACAGCAAGGTCTGAGGTAACGACGGGCCATGGTAATATCCAGGTAAAGATAGATCCGGATTTGAACATGCTTAATTTGTCCTCTCATCCGCAGATCGACAGTATTCTAAAAGTGTCTGCTGATTCTGCTCCCAGTAAGAAACATGAGGTTACGATGGCAGAAATACCTGAGCAAGAAGAGAGGCCTTGTGTGCAGGCACCCACGGATACCAACGAGTCTGGAGTGAAGGCTGATGTGTGCTCGCGGTATGGCAAGTTACAGCGTGTAGTGAACCAGCCAGAGATTCCCCAGACGTCAGAGGTATGTGAGGTGTGTTCAAAAGGTCTAGTGCCCCCTTCAGTCCAAGCCAGGCTAGTGGATGTTGCCGGCTACGGACATGACAGGCTCAGGAAACTTATCCCTCGGCTTACCAAATGTTTCCTATCGGTATTTTGTTTGATTCTCGTATGTGTTCTCTGTGTTCTCAGTAAGGATCAGTGGACGACCCGAAGGATGATGGCTCCCATGAACATCGCGAAAAGGTCCCAGGGATTGGAGATTTGTACTGCAAGTGTTGCAGTTGAAGAAGGGACCTAGAAGGTAATGGTAGATACAGGAGGTACGCGTTACGATAATATGAGTGACTGTTTCCGGCAGGTTGACACCCCCCGCGTGATAGCTGAGCCTCAATGCAGCGTTATACGGAACGTTGGTCGACCTGACGGTGGCAGAGCGAATGCCATCTGCGACGTGCAAGCAGCCCTGTGGAAACTAGGTGTAAGCCTAGTAGAGGCGTATGCAGTAAGTATTGACTTATCCCCTGTCGCTATCACTCTGAATTATCAGACCCCTGTATTCCAGGTTCCCGTCTCCCTGAGGGACTACCGGATCGGTACCAGAAATGCCGTCTGTGTTCAGCCATCATCGGTGCCACGACATAGGGAAGTGTCGAGTCACCCCAGATCATGTCTACACGGATCCTTACTAGAGAGGTGTGAGATGATGCCCCTGCTTGACATCGCAGTGGAGATGTGGAAGATTACGTCAGGCAGGTCATCGTCTGCCATTTTCAAGCTCCCTTTGTGCCAGGGTTTTTCCTCAGAACAGTTCTGTGGACAAGACAGCCTCATAACTCCAGTTCATAATGCACGTGAGTCCATTTGGAGTTGTGTCGTCATACTAATTTGGTTTGTGTTTCTCTTTATAGAACCCCAAACCAAATTGTTTTTGGTGGGGAGGTGTTACGAACCCGGATCCAGCGTCCGAGCACGGAGCAGTAACGACCGCGCCATCTGTGGGTCAGCTCCCGAAACCCCCGCCAAACGGACGACGACACCTGGTGAGGACGGCGAATACCGGCCACAAGGGCCAGTTTCGAGTCCTGTTCAGCGCTCCACACAGCCGCTGCTGACCTCTGGTGAGGTGGTGCTCAGACTACAACGCCATCTATGAAGTGGATGTGTCGGGCGTTTGTGTCTGAGCCTGTAAGTGAGGTGTTTTAGTGTGTCCCAGTTATTGATGACGTGTCTGCTTACAGAGTCGACCTGGGACCGCTGTGTTGGAAGTTGAGTCAGTCTACCCGAGGCAGCCGTCTCCATACCTTGTACTTTGCTGTAGCAGTTGTGAAGTCCCCCCCCCCCCCCCCCCCGGAAGAACACTGTGGTGTGTTAGCCTGCCAGTGGAGTGGCAGTGAAAGGATTACCCGGGACCGACTGTTGGAGACGATCATCCACTGGGGTATCGAGGACAGGAGAGTGATTTGTGGTGTCACACGAGGCTCCTGTCTAGGGCGTTCCCCTTATATCGTCCGTGGAGTGGCCTGACCAGCGTTGTGGGTCCGGAACCTGCCAGCAGACCAGCTGGACGTGTGGTTGACGGCCTCCACGGCGGTGCCCCCAGTGGACCTGTGGCCAGGGTAGGCTCAACTTCGCAGAGAATTCGTTGTGGGGCCACGAAGAGGCACCGAGGACTCAGCACCGAGAGAGAGCGAGGATCCATAGTCTCCAGCAGAAGACTACAGTTTAATCCCCAGGTATAGTGTTAATACCCCTCCCCCTGTGGAACCTTTTTATATATTATTTATTGGTGGCGGACATTATATTATATTAAGTTCTTAACTTTCTTTCCCTTCACCCTTTAAGTTACTTGCGTTATGGATCGCATCCCTTGAAAGCCTCTACTGGCTTGGGGTTGGATACAACTTCCTCTAACAACATCAGAGTAAGAACCCCGTTGCGTCCCGAGAGGGCCGTAACAGTCATCATGACTATAAAACATCAACATAGTCATCATGACTATTACACTTCCATCATAGTCAACATGACTATTACATTCCCATCACAGTCATCATGACTATTACATTCCCATCATAGTCATCATGACTATTACATTCCCATCACCGTCATCATGACTATTACACTCCCATCATTGTCAACATGACTATTACATTCCCAACATCGTCATCATAACAATAACACTCCGAACATCGTCATCAAGACTATTGCACACCCAACAAAGTCATCATGACTATTACACTCCTAACATCGTTCTCAAGACTTACACCCCCAACATAGTCATCATGACTATTATACTCCCAACATCGTCATCATGACTATTACACCCCCAACATAGTCATCATTACTATTACACTCCCAACATCGTCATCATGATAATAACACTCCCAACATAGTCATCATGACGATTACTCTCCGAACATCGTCATCATTACTATTACTCTCCCAACATCGCCATCATGACAATTACACTGCCAACATAGTCGCCATGACGATTACACTCCCAAGATCGGCATCATGCCTATTACACCCCAACATAGTCATCATTACTATTACACTCCCATCATAGTCATCATGACTATTACTCTTCCAACGTCGTCATCGTGACTATTACACTCCCAACATCGTCGTCATAACTATTACACTCCCAAGATCGTCATCATGACTATAAAACCTTAACATAGTCATCATGATTATTACATTAACATTACAGTCATCATGACTCTTACACTCCCAACAAAGTCATCATGACTATTACACTCCCAACATCGTCGCCATGAGAATTACTCTCCCAACATAGTCATCATGACAATTACACTCCTACCATCGTCATCATGACGATTACTCTCCCAACATAGTCATCATGACTATTACACGTCTATCATAGTCATCATGAACATTACTCTCCCAACATAGTCGTCATGACTATTACACTCCCAACATCGTCATCAGTACTATTACACCCCCAAAATAGTCGTCATGACTATAACACTCGCAACATAGTCGTCATGACTATTACTCTCCCAACATCGTCATCAGTACTATTACACCCCCATAATAGTCGTCATGACTATTACACTCCTAACATAGTCATCATGAACATTACTCTCCCAACATAGTCGTCATGACTATTACACTCCCAATATCGTCATCATGACTATTATACCCCCAACATAGTCATCATGACTATTATACTCCCAACATCGTCATCATGACTATTACACCCCCAACATAGTCATCATTACTATTACACTCCCAACATCGTCATCATGACAATAACACTCCTAACATAGTCATCATGACTATTACTCTCCCAACATCGTCATCAGTACTATTACACTCCCATCATAGTTGTCATGACTATTACACTCCCAACATCACCATCATGACAATTACACCCCCCCAACATAGTCATCATGACTATTATACACCAATCATCGTCATAATGACTATTACACCCCAAACATAGTCGTCATGACTATAACTCCCCCCAACAACGTCATCATGATAATTACACTGCCAACATAGTCGTCATGACTATTACACCCCCAACATAGTCATCATGACTATTATACTCCCATCATCGTCGTCATGTCTATTACACCCCCAACATTGTCATTATTACTATTACACTCCCATCATCGTGATCAAGACTACTACACTCCCAACATAGTCATCAATACTGTTACGCTCCCAAGATCGTCATCATGACTATTACATCGTCATCATGACTATTACATCGTCATCATGACTATTACATCGTCATCATGACTATTACATCGTCATCATGACTATTACATCGTCATCATGAATATTACACTACCAACATCGTCGTCATGACTATTACACTCCCACCATCGTCGTCATGACTATTACACTCCCAACATAGTCATCATGACTATTACTCTTCGAACATCGTCATCGTTACTATTACTCTCCCAACATCGTCATCATGACTTATACTTCCAACATCGTCATCAAGACTATTGCACTCCCAACATAGTTATCATGACTATTATACTACTATCATCGTCATCATGACTATTTCTCTCCCAACGTCGTCATCACGACTGTTACTCTCCCAATATTGTCATCAGTACTATGACACCTCCGTCATATTCGGCATGACTATTACACTCCCAACATCGTCATCATGACTATTGGGATGACACCCAATTACACACACCTAAAGATTACACCCCGAACATAGTCATCTTGACTATTATACTCCCAACATCGTGATCATGACTATTACACTCCCAACATAGTCATCATGACTATTACACCCCGAACATAGTCATCATTACTATTACACTCCCAACATCGTCATCATGACAATAACTTTCTCAATATAGTCATCATGACTATCACTCTCCGAACATCGTCATCATTACTATTACTCTCCCAACATAGTCATCATGACTATTACACTCCCAACATTGGCCTCATGACAATCACATCGTCATCTTGACTATTACATCGTCATCATGAATATTACACTCCCAACATCGTTGTCATGACTATTACAGTCCCAACATAGTCATCATTACTATTACACTCCCAACATAGTCATCATGACTATTACTCTCCCATCGTCGTTATCATGACTATTACTCTCCCAACATCGTCATCAGTACTATTACACCTTCATCATAGTCGTCATGACTATTACACTGCCAACATCGTCGTCATAACTATTACTCTCCCAACATCGTCATCAGTACTATTACACCTCCATCATAGTCATCATGACTATTACACTCCCATCATAGTCATCATGACTATTACATTCCCATCATAGTCATCATGACTATTAAACTCCCAACATCGTCTTCATGACAATTACTCTCCCAACATAGTCATCATTACTATTACACTCGAAACATCGTCATCATGACAATAACACTCCCAACATAGTCATCATGACTATTCCTCTCCGAACGTCGTCATCATGACTATTACATCGTCATCATGAATATTACACTCCCATTATCGTCGTCATGACTATTACACTTCAAACATCGTCATCATGACTATTCCTCTCCGAACATCGTCATCATGACAATAACACTCCCAACATAGTCATTATGAGTATTCCTCTCCGAACATCGTCATCATTACTGTTACTCTCCCAACATCGTCATTATGACTATTAGTCTCCCAACGTCGTTATCATGACTATTACTCTCCCGACATCGTCATCATTACTATTACACCCCGATCATAGTCGTCATGACTATTACACTCCCAACATCGTCGTCACAACTACTACACTCCCAACATAGTCATCATGACTATTTACACTCTCAGCATAGTTATCATAAGTATTACACTCCGAACATAATCATGATTACTATTCCAACATGGAAATGCCTGGTAATGATTCCCAGCATCATCATCGGTACAAATAGTTAAAAAACAAAAAACAAAAAAAAAAACGATTATGTACTGTAGTTCGGGTAACACCATCACCACCACTACTTGCGGGCTGTTCATGCGCGTGCCACCTCTTGGGTGGCTTAATCTTCATCAATCTTCACCAACACTATCATTTCCCCCCCCCCCCCCTTCACTCCCCGATGGTGACCATTTACACCATCACAACTAAAACCACTATTCCCACCCATAGCCTCGCACAATGACTGGTTAGTATTACTATATTGCCAGTTAACTATATTTTGTGTTATCTAGGATATAATTTTGGGTAGTAGTGCTGGATGGTATGGCTAAGTAGGAATCATAATAATTATACTCTCCCGTGACCAAGTATATAGAGCGACATTGTTCCAGTCCCTCCTAAGGCAGAAAAAATGAGGTGTATTCCAGTGACAGTCTGCGTCTCCTCGGGCTCTCCCAGGGTGTTTGAAGTATACACAATGAGGCCTGGGGAGTGGGAGAGGTATGCTGCAGTTGAGCAGCAATACACAGTACTCGACGCACAGAAACAACTTGCTGCACTCGCCCTCGGCAAACGTGAGACAAAGGTGTTACAACGTAAAAATAAGGACAAAAAAAATGAAGTAAAAGAGCGCCGCCAGAGGATGGTGAGGATTACACTGGATAACGGGAAGGTTCCCCCACGCCACCCTCCTCCCACCCGCGCCATCGTCTCCCACTGAACACTGCGAGAATGCAGGATTTATATTATTAATTTAATTTAATTTATTTTAATTTTAATGTGGACTGCTTTTTAATACTTACCCTCATAGGTGTTTATCCATGCACGTAGCGAGCCTTTAACTGTACATATAGCTTATATAACAATTGGTGGTTATAAATAAACTACAGTATAATGTGTGTTAGTTTTATTGTAACCGCATAATGGGTTAGTGTAACTGGTAAAAAAGTCTATTGGGGAAGCCAGAGCATGCAAGGTGTCTGTGGTGTCTTGTAGGTGGTACAGCTCTCTTTGACTTCTCATGAATAACAAGCTTACCTGCGAACAAGTTAGGCTATAACACTTGCACTAACATGTAAAGTACAGGTGAGACACATGAAATGAAAAGTGTAATAATAATAATGAGGCTTTCTCTTTGTTTCGGATTGAACAACTACATAACAGCAATGAACTATAATATTCTCAGACTGGACGGTAGAGCGACGGTCTCGCTTCTTGCACTTCAGCGTTCAATCCCTGACCGTCCAAGAATGAGACCGGTACCACCTTACACCATCAACAATGACCTCTGTACTGCCTTACACCATCAACAATGACCGCTGTACTGCCTTACACCATCAACAATGACCTCTGTACTGCCTTACACCATCAACAATGACCGCTGTACTGCCTTACACCATCAACAATGGCCACTGTACTTCCTTACACCATCAACAATGACACTGTACTGTCTTACACCTTCAACATGACCGCTGTACTTCCTTACACTATCAACAAGGACCACTGTACTGTGTTACACCATCAACAATGACCATTGTACTGCCTTACACCATCAATATTGACCTCTGTATGGCCTTACAGCATCAACAATGACCACTGTACTGCTTTTACACCATCAACATTGACCATTGCATGGCCTTACACCATCAACAATGACCGCTGTATGGCCTTACACCATCAACAATGACCGCTGTACTGCCTTACACCATCAACGTTGACATCTGTATGGCCTTACACCATCAACAATGACCGCTGTACTGCCTTACACCATCAACATTGACCTCTGTACTGCCTTACACCATCAACAATGACCACTTTACTGTCTCACATTATCAACAATGACCATTGTACTACCTTACACCATCAACAATGACCACTGTACTGCCTTACACCATCAACAATGACCACTGTACTGTCTTACACCATCAACAATGACCACTGTACTACCTTACACCATCAACAATGACCACTGCACTGCCTTACACCATCAACAATGACCACTGCACTGCCTTACACCATCAACAATGACCACTGTACTGCCTTACACCATCAACAATGACCACTGTACTGCCTTACACCGTCAACAATGACCGCAGTACTACTTTACACCATCAGGTTGTTGCCTGCCTGGCTGCGTGCTGACGTGGCCGGTTTGACATGGGGGGCCTGGCCATTCCTCCTGTGTTGCTGGTAAATTCCTTGGGCCTGGAATTCACGTGTAAGGCTGGTTATCCGGCCATTGAGTTAGTTATGTGCGACATGCTTCGTGTCCCGGTGGAAGCTGTGTATGGCGTTGAGCTTGTTACGGCCCACCGGGTGATTGTCAAGTTCGTGGGGGAGGAGGAGTATCGGGATTTCCTCCGGCGGAACGAGGGGCGTTCATTGCAGTTGCCGGATGGCGACGGCTCCGTTACGATCTCGGACCGAAGTGGTGCCCTGACATATGTCAGTGTGCACGGTGCGCCCCTGGAGTTCCCTGAAGACCTTCTCCGGCGCTTCTTCGGGAGGTATGGTGTAGTCATCAGTGTGCGGGTGAACAAGCTGTCCTCGGGGAAGTATGCTGGGAAGCAGACGAACGTCCGTACATTAGGTATGCGCCTGCGGTCGGATATCCCATCTTCTGTCCGGCTGCTGGGCTACTACGTTCGGGTGTACTATGCCTGGCAGCCCCGTACTTGTTTCCGGTGTGGCCAGTTGGGGCATCAGGCTGCCGGGTGCTCTGAGACACCTGCTGCACCCGTTAACTTATTCCGGGAGGAGGATTTCCCGCTGCTCCCTCAGGGCGTTGATTCCGGAGATGAAGTGGAGCAGGTCCCAGTCGCTGCTGATGCGGCCCCTCCTGCGTCACCCGGCATGCCCCCGGTGCTTGTTGTCCCTCGGCCGAGTGATTCTGCGTCTTCCTCGACTCCTGCTGCTGCGCCTGGTCCTGCACCCTCGCCAGGTGTTCCGGCTGTGCTGGGTGTTGGGGGGGCTGCGGAGCATCCTGTTGTGTGCGGCCCGGTTCCCCATGTGGTTGAGGCTGCTGCAGTACTGCGACGGGCGTTGGTTCGCCCGGTTCGTGAGGGCCGTGGTTCTGGGTCCGCCTCCGGCTGTGAGGATGTGCGGCCAGTGCCCAAGCGTTCTAGGCGCTCTTCTACTGCTTGGGCTGATATGGAGGACTACGACGCGGGTGGAGCTTCGGGAGATGGTGTGGCGATTCCGGGTGCCTCGTGCTCTATGACGCTAGTGGTGGCTGATGTCCATGTGTCAGCTGTTGACGATGATTGTGCGTCTAATTTACCTCCTGTTCTTTCTCCTGCAGAAGGTTCTCCGCAGTGGGAGGTGGTTGCTCCTACGGGCGTGGATGGTGTGGATCCTGGTGCGAGCCGGGGCGTCAAGCTGGTGCTGAAAAAGGATGCCAAGCGTGGGGGGTCCCAGCAGATACAACGTTCGGTGGTTGACGAGGGGCCCTGTGAGGCAGCTGAGGAGGCTCCCAGTGTGCTGCCCATTGCCCGGCCTCATGGAAAGGTGCCTCTCCCTCTCATCTTGGCCTCCGGAGTGGCGAATGATGCTGACCATCCGTTGAGTTTTGATATTGTTGACCGTGTGCGTCCTGATCCGTGGTGCCCTTCTACCATCTGGATTCGTCGGGCTAAGTGTTTTATTGTAGGTGTGCCAGAGTTAATGCCAGATTCTCGTACGCTCAATAGTGACCATGTTTCGGAGGACATTATGCTACTTTGGGAGGCGTATTGTATTCGCTTCCCGGCGGACGAGTGGCCGGACAAGTATGAGATCTTTTCGTAGTGTGTGTGCTTGCTGTGTGTTTGGTGTGGTGTTGTGATGTTTTGTTGTATTTTTTCTTTTGTTTTCTTGTGTTTTTTTATGTCGGCCCTTCAGGCCGGTGTTTTGTGACTTTGTATGGTTGTGTATTAATTTGTTTGTTTCTTGATGTACTTTGTTGTTGCATTCTTGATCCTTCAGGCTAGTTGTTGTGTTTATGCCTGATTTGTTTTCAGGTGTGCGCGTTTATTGTACTTGTTTATTTTGGCCTCGCCTTTTGTTTACGGGGCAGATGGCTTGGTGTGTGTTTTTTTTTTTATTAATGTATTGATTTTATGTTGCTTTACCTGTTGTACGTGTTTGGACAGTCTTGTTTGCACTGTTCTGTTTCCTGCTATGCCTCTTGTTGTATGTTTTGTTTTTCTGGAGGTGTTGTTTTGTACTATGATTGTTGGATTGCCATTGTATTCTGTTTTGTGCTTTGATGTATGCTGTATTTTTCATGTTTTTCTTGTGTATGTGTTTTGTTGTGCTATGCTGTCGGCCCTTCTGGCCGGTGGTCTATTGTTTTCCTTTATGTATTCTGTATTTTTATTGTATTTAATTTGCATGCTCTGCATGTAAAAATAAAAAAAAAATAAAAAACTTTACACCATCAACAATGACCATTGTATGGCCTTACATCATCAACAATGACCTCTGTATGCCTTACACCATCAACAATGGTGTATTCCAGCATAGTTGAGGCAGTGTATAGTGGGAAGGTTTGTTACGTTGTGAACCTTGACTTTAGCAAAGCTTTTGATACAGTGCCACATGAAATATTGATTAAAAAATAGAAGCGCGTGGTACTGGGGGGGACTATATTAAGTTGGATTAGGGCAAGACTGTTGAAAAGAAAACAAAGAGTTAGAATAAGTGGAGTTAAGTCAGAATGGAAAATGCTGAAAATGGAGTGCCTCACGACTCTTTCCTGGGACCTCTTGTTTTATTATTGAAATGATTTAGGTTCAGGTATGAGCAGCATTATTTGGAAATTTGTCGATGATACGAAAATCGGAAGGGAGATAAACACGGAAAAATACTCAATATCACTTCAAGACGATATAAATAGAGTTTTGAATTGGTTAAAAGATTGGCAGATACCGTTTCTTCTTCTTTCCGATACGTGCAGTTTGCATGAATGTTTTTCCTCCCGTTCATTGCAAGACTGGTGATTTTGAAAGATGTGACACTCACAGTGGCACATCAATGTTTATAATTTGGCAGAGATTGGAAATTATTGATGTCTTCTATTTGTGTGAGAATAATGAGAAAATTAAACATATGAGTGGATATGGACTCATGATGGTAAGGATGAGGAGCTGTGTTAATGGTGGTATCAAAGTGTTGCTGTTCAAGGAAAAGTGTGTGGTTCAGTCAAGAGAGTGAGTTTGTGAGTCGAAGTATGTTTGGGGATAAGTCACTAGTCAGATAAGTTAGAATAGATTATAATAGGGTAAGGAAGAGTATATTAAGTAACATGGGGTTCATGTGTGTAAGGTTAGGTTAGGTTAACCTAAGTTAGTGAACTTAACTTAACCTAATTTTAAAGTAAATTAGGATAGGTTGAGGTAGGTTAGTTCAAGATGGGTTGTTATGTTGTTGTATTTGGAATTTTTTCGTCTGGGATGTGACTACATCGGTCTTCTTTGACGAGCCAATAGTCCATCGTGTTGAATATCTGATAGTGGTTGGAGGATGGGTAGTGGATGAATGTGGTTTATGTTGTTTTTCAGTCAAAGAGGCAGGTCGCTGGGAGGTTTGTACAGCTGGGGGATTCTTACTCCTCATGCTGGTGGTTGGGGTTTGTGGCAAAGTCAGCCTGGGGGAGTGACTTGGGTAAGGCGTGCTAAGGAGTCATTTAGGAGTTTTTCCATCGTCATTTCAAACGATGTGTGTCCAGCAATGGTAGCTGTGTTAGAGCGGATGTCATTGTCAATGGATGTCAATGGGGTGTCTTCTGGGACCGCCTAGGGGATGGGTTGTATTACGTGTGTAAAGAATTTAGTTAGGAGTCGGTCCAACGTCTTTTCTATTGCATTTTCATTGCCAGTGACAAGAGTCTCAACAAGATCGTCAATCTTAGTCGTACGTTTTGTGGGATTAGATTGTACTCTGAAACTGTAGGATTGTCAGTGACAGACATATCAGGAACAAGCAAAAGTTATGGTTGAGTGTGAGGTAGCGGTTGACGATGGGCTGAGTTAGGTTGTTTCAATGCACTACTTTATTGCAGGTTAATGGTAAGAAGAACCTTAGGGTTTGCCGCTATGTATGAAGGACATTGTTTGAATGTAATGTTGTGATCGTCACCACAGTTTGAATAGTTGAGTACCAATGATGCACAGTCCTGTGTGTAATGGGAGCCAGAGTATTTTCCACATTTAATGTGAAGGGTGCAGCCTTTCCTGGTATGGTTAAAACCTTTACATATGAAGCATTGACTGTTACGGGGTATGTACACCTCTACTCTATGGAGTAAGCTGTTAAACCGAACCTGATCAGGGGGGGGGGAGAGTAGTCTAGAAGAGTAAATAGGGCAGTGCCTGTATCACTCAGTTCTCCGTTTATTCTACGGATACATTTTTTGACTCCAAAGATTGGAATGCCATCTGCCAGAAGTTGTGCCTTGATGTCGTTTGCACTAATGTCTACAACATGTCTGAATATATATTTTGCTAATCGGTCACCTAGTGGTTTGTAGCATTTGACGTGGTATCCACAGATGTCAGTAACGTCTGAAAGCTCTAGTTCCTCGCTGTGTTTGTGGTCTACTGCGATTAAGTTCCTTTGTTTGTTAGGTTTAATATCGTGCACTATGATCTTAAATATATTGGGAATGGCATTATATAGGATACTTTGTGACCTGCTATTTCTGAAAACAATCCTATCTTCCTCGTCAAAGGCAATTATGAAAATTTGTAAACCAGGAGAACTTGTCCTAGCATGGTTGAGCGGTGGATGTTGATACTGAGGCCGCCTGGGGCCAGGATGGTCTCTCTTTACCTCTGTATGATGGCGACGTTGCGCCTCTAATCTGTTTGCCTTACTGTGATGTTTACTGTCCAGGAAAACTCCCTCTGGATCCTCCTCTAAGACCGGGTGAGCATCATTATCTAAATGTGTGCCATGTAACAGTGGTTTCTTAAAACTCTCAAAATAATCGTGAATGTTTGTAGGAGAGATGCTGTGCACACCTCTAGCCGTTGCCATGTTGTTCGCCCCCCCCCACCCACATCCTCCCAAGAAGCAGTTTAATGCTGAAAAATGTTGCAAATCAAAGATACACATATTGCATGTCAAATGCAATATCATTCATAGATAACTGGGAACTCTTCTATGGAAGAAATAACATGTATGCTCGAGATGGGGTGCATTTATCTAGGGCTGAGGTTGTTGCTATTGCTAACTGATTTCTTCCTGTGGCTGGAGGGGTTTGTTTGGGTTTAAAGTTTAGAGGTTTGTTTAAAGTTTAAAGTCATATGGGAATTGATATGGAGAAAGGAGGAAATATAAGTATGTGTTTGTGGGGGAAACATATTGACAAAATGAACAGTGAAAGAGAAACGCTTCAAATTAATAATACACTTAAGGTATATTACAAGAACAGTAGGAGTCTAAGAAACAAAATAAACTATTTAAATGATCTTGTCTGCACAGAAAAAAATTATTATTGCATTTGCCGAAACATGGATGAATGTAGAGAATAGAGAACTTTTAGCTTAATATTAAGTAAACGGATTTAAACTACTTCACACAGATAGATATATTAGACAAGGAGGGGGAGTAGCCATTTATGTTAGGGAAAACTGTACATGTAATCTCAAATATTGAAACAAAACGGAGCCACACACAGAAACTATCTAGCTATATCTTGAGGTTATTTTGAGATGATTTCGGGGCTTTTTAGTGTCCCCGCGGCCCGGTCCTCGACCAGGCCTCCACCCCCAGGAAGCAGCCCGTGACAGCTGACTAACTCCCAGGTACCTATTTACTGCTAGGTAACAGGGACATTCAGGGTGAAAGAAACTTTGCCCATTTGTTTCTGCCTCGTGCGGGAATCGAGCCCGCGCCACAGAATTACGAGTCCTGCGCGCTATCCACCAGGCTACGAGGCTCCAACTAGCTAGAATTAAACGAAAAAATAAAAATCTTATAATATGAGTTATTTACAGGCCACCAAACTTAGGCAGAATGGAAGCAAAGCATCTATGGGATGAAATATCTAGGTCAAACAGTATTTGTGTCATGGGTGACTTTAATTTTAGTGGAATAAACAGGATTAACAGAACAGAGAATAACGAATCAGAAGATTTTCTACAATTAATTGACGATTGCTTCCCCCCCCCCCCCCAACATCGTCATCATGACTGTTACACTCCCAACAAAGTCATCATGACTGTTACACGCCCAACATCGGCATCATGACTATTACATCGTCATTATGAATATTACACTCCCAACATCGTTGTCATGACTATTACACTACCAAAATAGTCATCATGACTATTACACTCCCAACATCGTCATCATGACTATTACACCCCCAACATAGTCATCATTACTATTACTCTCCCAACATCGCCATCATGACAATAACACACCCATCATAGTCATCATGACAATAACACACCCATCATAGTCATCATAACTATTACTCTCCCAATGTCGTCATGATGACTATTACTCTCCCAACATCATCATCAGTACTATTACACCCCCATCATGGTCGTCATGACTATTACACTCCCAACATCGTCATCATGACTATAAAACCTCAACATAGTCATCATGACTATTACACTCCCATCACAGGTATCATGACTATTACACTCCCATCATAGTCATCATGACTATTACATTCCCATCATCGTCATCATGACTATTACACCCACAACATAGTCATCATTACTATTACTCTCCCAAAATCGTCATCATGACTATAAAATCTTAACATAGTCATCATGACTATTACACTCCCATCATAGTCAACATGACTATTACATTCCCAACATCGTCGTCATGACAATAACACTCCCAACATAGTCATCATGACTATTCCTCTCCGAACACCGTCATCATTACCATTACTCTCCCAACATTGTCATCATGACTATTATTCCCCCAACATCGTCATCATAACAATTACACTGCCAACATAGTCATCATGACTATTACACTCCCAACATCGTGATCAAGACTATTACTCTCCCAACATAGTCATCATGACTGTTACACTCCCAACATCAGCATGATGACTATTACATCGTCATCATGAATATTACACCTCCAACATAGATATTATTACTATTACACTCCCAACATCGTCATCATAACTAATACTCCCCCAACATCATCATCATGACAATTACACTGCCAACATAGTCATCATGACTATTACACTTCCCACATCGTCATCATGACGATTACACCCCCAACACAGTCATCATGACTATTATACTCCCAACATCGTCATCATGACTATAACACTCCTATCATAGTCATCATGACTATTTCTCTCCCAACGTCATCATCATGACTATTACTCTCCCAACATCGTCATCAGTACTATTACACCCTCAACATAGTCATCATTACTATTACACTCCCAACATCGTCATCATGACAATAACACTCCCAACATAGTCATCATGACATTTACTCTCCCAACATCGTCATCATGACTATTACTCCCCGAACATCGTCAACATGACAATTACACTGCCAACATAGTCGTCATGACTATTACACTCCCAACATCGTTCTCAAGACTATTGCACACCTAACAAAGTCATCATGACTATTACACTCCCAACATCGTGATCAAGACTATTACACTCCCAACATAGTCATAATGACTGTTACACTCCCAATATCGGATGACTATTACATCGTCATCATGAATATTACACTCCCAACATCGTCATAGTGACTATTACATATCCAACACAGTCATCATGACTATTACACTCCCAACATCGTGATCATGCCTATTACACTCCAACATAGTCATCATTACTATTACACTCCCAACATCGTCATCAGTACTATTACACCCCCATCATAGTCGTCATGACAATTACACTTCCAAGATCGTCATCATGACGATTACATCCCCAACACAGTCATCATGACTATTATACTCCCAACAGCGTCATCATGACTATTACACCCTCAACATAGTCATAATTACTATTACACTCCCAACATCGTCATCATGACAATAACATTCCCAACATAGTCATCATGACTATTACTCTCCGAACATCGTCATCATTACTATTACTCTCCCAACATCGTCATCATGACTATAACACTCCCATCATAGTCATCATGACTATTACTCTCCCAACGTCGTCATCATGACTATTACTCTCCCAACATCATCATCAATACTATTACACCCCCATCATAGTCGTCATGACTATTACACTCCCAACATCGTGATCAAGACTGTTACACTCCCAACATAGTCATCATGAATATTACACTCCCAACATAGTCATTATTACTATTACGCTCCCAACATCGTCATCATGACTATAACACTCCCATCATAGTCATCATAACTATCTCTTCCAACATCGTTATCATGACTATTACTCCCCCAACATCGTCATCATGACAATTACACTGCCAACATCGTCATCATGACTATTACACCCCCAACATTGTCATCATTACCATTACACTCCCAACATCGTCATCATGACTATAACACTCCCATCATAGTCATCATGACTATTACTCTCCCAACGTCGTCATCATGACTATTACTCTCCCAACATCATCATCAGTACTATTACACCCCCATCATAGTCGTCATGACTATTACACTCCCAACATCGTCATCATGACAATAAAACCTCAACATAGTCATCATGACTATTACACTTCCATCATAGTCAACATGACTATTACATTCCCATCACAGTCATCATGACTATTACATTCCCATCATAGTCATCATGACTATTACATTCCCATCACCGTCTTCATGACTATTACACTCCCATCATAGTCAACATGACTATTACATTCCCAACATCGTCATCATGACAATAACACTCCGAACATCGTCATCAAGACTATTGCACACCCAACAAAGTCTTCATGACTATTACACTCCTAACATCGTTCTCAAGACTTACACCCCCAACATAGTCATCATGACTATTATACTCCCAACATCGTCATCATGACTATTACACCCCCAACATAGTCATCATTACTATTACACTCCCAACATCGTCATCATGATAATAACACTCCCAACATAGTCATCATGACTATTACTCTCCGAACATCGTCATCATTACTATTTCTCTCTCAACATCGTCATCATGACAATTACACTGCCAACATAGTCGCCATGACGATTACACCCCCAACATCGGCATCATGCCTATTACACCCCAACACAGTCATCATTACTATTACACTCCCAACATCGTCATCATGACTATAACACTCCCATCATAGTCATCATGACTATTACTCTTCCAACGTCGTCATCGTGACTATTACACTCCCAACATCGTCGTCATAACTATTACACTCCCAAGATCGTCATAATGACTATAAAACCTTAACATAGTCGTCATGATTATTACATTAACTATTACATTAACATTACAGTCATCATGACTCTTACACTCCCAACAAAGTCATCATGACTATTACACTCCCAACATCGTCGTCATGAGAATTACTCTCCCAACATAGTCATCATGACAATTACACTCCTACCATCGTCATCATGACGATTACTCTCCCAACATAGTCATCATGACTATTACACGTCTATCATAGTCATCATGAACATTACTCTCCCAACATAGTCGTCATGACTATTACACTCCCAACATCGTCATCAGTACTATTACACCCCCATAATAGTCGTCATGACTATTACACTCCCAACATAGTCATCATGAACATTACTCTCCCAACATAGTCGTCATGACTATTACACTCCCAACATCGTCATCATGACTATTACACCCCCAACATAGTCATCATGACTATTATACTCCCAACATCGTCATCATGACTATTACACCCCCAACATAGTCATCATTACTATTACACTCCCAAAGTCATCATGACAATAACACTCCTAACATAGTCATCATGACTATTTCTCTCCCAACATCGTCATCAGTACTATTACACCCCATCATAGTTGTCATGACTATTACACTCCCAACATCACCATCATGACAATTACACCCCCCCCCAACATAGTCATCATGACTATTATACACCAATCATCGTCATAATGTCTATTACACCCCAAACATAGTCGTCATGACTATAACTCCCCCCAACATCGTCATCATGATAATTACACTGCAACATAGTCGTCATGACTATTACACCCCCAACATAGTCATCATGACTATTATACTCCCATCATCGTCGGCATGACTATTACACCCCCAACATTGTCATCATTACTATTACACTCCCAACATCGTGATCAAGACTACTACACTCCCAACATAGTCATCAATACTGTTACGCTCCCAAGATCGTCATCATGACTATTACATCGTCATCATGACTATAACATCGTCATCATGAATATTACACTCCCAACATCGTCGTCATGACTATTACACTCCCAACATAGTCATCATGACTAGTACTCTTCGAACATCGTCATCGTTACTATTACTCTCCCAACATCGTCATCATGACTTATACTTCCAACATCGTCATCAAAACTATTGCACACCCAACAAAGTCATCATGACTATTACACTCCCAACATCGTGATCAAGACTATTACACTCCCAACATAGTTATCATGACTATTATACTCCTATCATCGTCATCATGACTATTTCTCTCCCAACGTCGTCATCACGACTATTACTCTCCCAATATTGTCATCAGTACTATGACACCTCCGTCGTAGTCGGCATGACTATTACACTCCCAACATCGTCATCATGACTATTGGGATGACACCCAATTACACACACCTAAAGATTACACCCCGAACATAGTCATCATGACTATTATACTCCCAACATCGTGATCATGACTATTACACTCCCAACATAGTCATCATGACTATTACACCCCGAACATAGTCATCATTACTATTACACTCCCAACATCGTCATCATGACAATAACTCTCTCAATATAGTCATGATGACTATCACTCTCCGTACATCGTCATCATTACTATTACTCTCCCAACATAGTCATCATGACTATTACACTCCCAACATTGGCCTCATGACAATCACATCGTCATCTTGACTATTCTATCGTCATCATGAATATTACACTCCCAACATCGTTGTCATGACTATTACAGTCCCAACATAGTCATCATTACTATTACACTCCCAACATAGTCATCATGACTATTACTCTCCCATCGTCGTTATCATGACTATTACTCTCCCAAGATCGTTATCAGTACTATTACACCTTCATCATAGTCGTCATGACTATTACACTCCCAACATCGTCGTCATAACTATTACTCTCCCAACATCGTCATCAGTACTATTACACCTCCATCATAGTCATCATGACTATTACACTCCCATCATAGTCATCATGACTATTACATTCCCATCATAGTCATCATGACTATTAAACTCCCAACATCGTCTTCATGACAATTATTCTCCCAACATAGTCATCATTACTATTACACTCGAAACATCGTCATCATGACAATAACACTCCCAACATAATCATCATGACTATTCCTCTCCGAACGTCGTCATCATGACTATTACATCGTCATCATGAATATTACACTCCTATTATCGTCGTCATGACTATTACACTTCAAACATCGTCATCATGACTATTCCTCTCCGAACATCGTCATCATGACAATAACACTCCCAACATAGTCATTATGAGTATTCCTCTCCGAACATCGTCATCATTACTATTACTCTCCCAACATCGTCATCATGACTATTAGTCTCCCAACGTCGTTATTATGACTATTACACTCCCGACATCGTCATCATTACTATTACACCCTGATCATAGTCGTCATGACTATTACACTCCCAACATCGTCGTCACAACTACTACACTCCCAACATAGTCATCATGACTATTTACACTCTCAGCATAGTTATCATAAGTATTACACTCCGAACATAATCATGATTACTATTCCAACATGGAATTGCCTGGTAATGATTCCCAGCATCATCATCGGTACAAATAGTTAAAAAACAAAAAAACAAAAAACGATTATGTACTGTAGTTCGGGTAACACCATCACCACCACTACTTGCGGGCTGTTCATGCGCGTGCCACCTCTTGGGTGGCTTAATCTTCATCAATCTTCACAACCACTATCATTTCCCCCCCCCCCCCTTCACTCCCCGATGGTGACCATTTACACCATCACAACTGAAACCACTATTCCCACCCATAGCCTCGCACAATGTTTGGTTAGTATTACTATATTGCCAGTTAACTATATTTTGTGTTATCTAGGATATAATTTTGGGTAGTAGTGCTGGATGGTATGGCTAAGTAGGAATCATAATAATTATACTCTCCCGTGACCAAGTATATAGAGCGACTTGGTTCCAGTCCCTCGTAAGGCAGAAAAAATGAGGTGTATTCCAGTGACAGTCTGCGTCTCCTCGGGCTCTCCCAGGGTGTTTGAAGTATACACAATGAGGCCTGGGGAGTGGGAGAGGTATGCTGTAGTTGAGCAGCAATACACAGTACTCGACGCACAGAAACAACTTGCTGCACTCGCCCTCGGCAAACGTGAGACAAAGGTGTTACAACGTAAAAATAAGGACAAAAAAAATGAAGTAAAAGAGCGCCGCCAGAGGATGGTGAGGATTACACTGGATAACGGGAAGGTTCCCCCACGCCACCCTCCTCCCACCCGCGCCATCGTCTCCCACTGAACACTGCGAGAATGCAGGATTTATATTATTTAATTTAATTTAATTTATTTTAATTTTAAAGTGGACTGCTTTTTAATATTTACCCTCATAGGTGTTTATCCATGCACGTAGCGAGCCTTTAACTGTACATATAGCTTATATAACAATTGGTGGTTATAAATAAACTACAGTATAATGTGTGTTAGTTTTATTGTAACCGCATAATGGGTTAGTGTAACTGGTAAAAAAGTCTATTGGGGAAGCCAGAGCATGCAAGGTGTCTGTGGTGTCTTGTAGGTGGTACAGCTCTCTTTGACTTCTCATGGATAACAAGCTTACCTGCGAACAAGTTAGGCTATAACACTGGCACTAACATGTAAAGTACAGGTGAGACACATGAAATGAAAAGTGTAATAATAATAATGAGGCTTTCTCTTTCTTTCGGATTGATCAACTACATAACAGCAATGAACTATAATATTCTCAGACTGGACGGTAGAGCGACGGTCTTGCTTCTTGCACTTCAGCGTTCAATCCCTGACCGTCCAAGAATGAGACCGGTACCACCTTACACCATCAACAATGACCTCTGTACTGCCTTACACCATCAACAGTGACCGCTGTACTGCCTTACACCATCAACAATGACCTCTGTACTGCCTTACACCATCAACAATGACCGCTGTACTGCCTTACACCATCAACAATGACCACTGTACTTCCTTACACCATCAACAATGACACTGTACTGTCTTACACCTTCAACAATGACCGCTGTACTTCCTTACACTATCAACAAGGACCACTGTACTGTGTTACACCATCAACAATGACTATTGTACTGCCTTACACCATCAATATTGACCTCTGTATGGCCTTACAGCATCAACAATGACCACTGTACTGCTTTTACACTATCAACATTGACCTTTGCATGGCCTTACACCATCAACAATGACCGCTGTATGGCCTTACACCATCAACAATGACCGCTGTACTGCCTTACACCATCAACATTGACCTCTGTATGGCCTTACACCATCAACAATGACCGCTGTATGGCCTTACACCATCAACAATGACCACTGTACTACCTTACACCATCAACAATGACCGCTGTACTGCCTTACACCATCAACATTGACCTCTGTACTGCCTTACACCATCAACAATGACCACTTTACTCTCTTACATTATCAACAATGACCACTGTACTACCTTACACCATCAACAATGACCACTGTACTGCCTTACACCATCAACAATGACCCCTGTACTGTCTTACACCATCAACAATGACCACTGTACTACCTTACACCATCAACAATGACCACTGCACTGCCTTACACCATCAACAATGACCACTGCACTGCCTTACACCATCAACAATGACCACTGTACTGCCTTACACCGTCAACAATGACCGCAGTACTACTTTACACCATCAGGTTGTTGCCTGCCTGGCTGCGTGCTGACGTGGCCGGTTTAACATGTGGGGCCTGGCCATTTCTCCTGTGTTGCCGGTAAATTCCGTGGGCTTGGAACTTGGTTATCCGGCCATTGAGTTAGTTATGTGCGACATGCTTCGTGTCCCGGTGGAAGCTGTGTATGGCGTTGAGCTTGTTACGGCCCACCGGGTGATTGTCAAGTTCGTGGGGGAGAGGAGTATCGGGATTTCCGCTGGCGGAACGAGGGGCGTTCATTGCAGTTGCCGGATGGCGCCGGCTCCGTTACGATCTCGGACCGAAGTGGTGCCCTGAGATATGTCAGTGTGCACGGTGCGCCCCTGGAGTTCCCTGAAGACCTTCTCCGGCGCTTCTTCGGGAGGTATGGTGTAGTCATCAGTGTGCGGGTGAACAAGCTGTCCTCGGGGAAGTATGCTGGGAAGCAGACGAACGTCCGTACAATAGGTATGCGCCTGCGGTCGGATATCCCATCTTCTGTCCGGCTGCTGGGCTACTACGTTCGGGTGTACTATGCCTGGCAGCCCCGTACTTGTTTCCGGTGTGGCCAGTTGGGGCATCAGGCTGCCGGGTGCTCTGAGACACCTGCTGCACCCGTTAACTTATTCCGGGAGGAGGATTTCCCGCTGCTCCCTCAGGGCGTTGATTCCAGGAGATGAAGTGGAGCAGGTCCCAGTCGCTGCTGATGCGGCCCCTCCTGCGTCACCCGGCATGCCCCCGGTGCTTGTTGTCCCTCGGCCGAGTGATTCTGCGTCTTCCTCGACTCCTGCTGCTGCGCCTGGTCCTGCACCCTCGCCAGGTGTTCCGGCTGTGCTGGGTGTTGGGAGGGGCTGCGGAGCATCCTGTTGTGTGCGGCCCGGTTCCCCATGTGGTTGAGGCTGCTGCAGTACTGCGACGGGCGTTGGTTCGCCCGGTTCGTGAGGGCCGTGGTTCTGGGTCCGCCTCCGGCTGTGAGGATGTGCGGCCAGTGCCCAAGCGTTCTAGGCGCTCTTCTACTGCTTGGGCTGATATGGAGGACTACGACGCGGGTGGAGCTTCGGGAGATGGTGTGGCGATTCCGGGTGCCTCGTGCTCTATGACGCTAGTGGTGGCTGATGTCCATGTGTCAGCTGTTGACGATGATTGTGCGTCTAATTTACCTCCTGTTCTTTCTCCTGCAGAAGGTTCTCCGCAGTGGGAGGTGGTTGCTCCTACGGGCGTGGATGGTGTGGATCCTGGTGCGAGCCGGGGCGTCAAGCTGGTGCTGAAAAAGGATGCCAAGCGTGGGGGGTCCCAGCAGATACAACGTTCGGTGGTTGACGAGGGGCCCTGTGAGGCAGCTGAGGAGGCTCCCAGTGTGCTGCCCATTGCCCGGCCTCATGGAAAGGTGCCTCTCCCTCTCATCTTGGCCTCCGGAGTGGCGAATGATGCTGACCATCCGTTGAGTTTTGATATTGTTGACCGTGTGCGTCCTGATCCGTGGTGCCCTTCTACCATCTGGATTCGTCGGGCTAAGTGTTTTATTGTAGGTGTGCCAGAGTTAATGCCAGATTCTCGTACGCTCAATAGTGACCATGTTTCGGAGGACATTATGCTACTTTGGGAGGCGTATTGTATTCGCTTCCCGGCGGACGAGTGGCCGGACAAGTATGAGATCTTTTCGTAGTGTGTGTGCTTGCTGTGTGTTTGGTGTGGTGTTGTGATGTTTTGTTGTATTTTTTCTTTTGTTTTCTTGTGTTTTTTTATGTCGGCCCTTCAGGCCGGTGTTTTGTGACTTTGTATGGTTGTGTATTAATTTGTTTGTTTCTTGATGTACTTTGTTGTTGCATTCTTGATCCTTCAGGCTAGTTGTTGTGTTTATGCCTGATTTGTTTTCAGGTGTGCGCGTTTATTGTACTTGTTTATTTTGGCCTCGCCTTTTGTTTACGGGGCAGATGGCTTGGTGTGTGTTTTTTTTTTATTAATGTATTGATTTTATGTTGCTTTACCTGTTGTACGTGTTTGGACAGTCTTGTTTGCACTGTTCTGTTTCCTGCTATGCCTCTTGTTGTATGTTTTGTTTTTCTGGAGGTGTTGTTTTGTACTATGATTGTTGGATTGCCATTGTATTCTGTTTTGTGCTTTGATGTATGCTGTATTTTTCATGTTTTTCTTGTGTATGTGTTTTGTTGTGCTATGCTGTCGGCCCTTCTGGCCGGTGGTCTATTGTTTTCCTTTATGTATTCTGTATTTTTATTGTATTTAATTTGCATGCTCTGCATGTAAAAATAAAAAAAAAATAAAAAACTTTACACCATCAACAATGACCATTGTATGGCCTTACATCATCAACAATGACCTCTGTATGCCTTACACCATCAACAATGGTGTATTCCAGCATAGTTGAGGCAGTGTATAGTGGGAAGGTTTGTTACGTTGTGAACCTTGACTTTAGCAAAGCTTTTGATACAGTGCCACATGAAATATTGATTAAAAAATAGAAGCGCGTGGTACTGGGGGGGACTATATTAAGTTGGATTAGGGCAAGACTGTTGAAAAGAAAACAAAGAGTTAGAATAAGTGGAGTTAAGTCAGAATGGAAAATGCTGAAAATGGAGTGCCTCACGACTCTTTCCTGGGACCTCTTGTTTTATTATTGAAATGATTTAGGTTCAGGTATGAGCAGCATTATTTGGAAATTTGTCGATGATACGAAAATCGGAAGGGAGATAAACACGGAAAAATACTCAATATCACTTCAAGACGATATAAATAGAGTTTTGAATTGGTTAAAAGATTGGCAGATACCGTTTCTTCTTCTTTCCGATACGTGCAGTTTGCATGAATGTTTTTCCTCCCGTTCATTGCAAGACTGGTGATTTTGAAAGATGTGACACTCACAGTGGCACATCAATGTTTATAATTTGGCAGAGATTGGAAATTATTGATGTCTTCTATTTGTGTGAGAATAATGAGAAAATTAAACATATGAGTGGATATGGACTCATGATGGTAAGGATGAGGAGCTGTGTTAATGGTGGTATCAAAGTGTTGCTGTTCAAGGAAAAGTGTGTGGTTCAGTCAAGAGAGTGAGTTTGTGAGTCGAAGTATGTTTGGGGATAAGTCACTAGTCAGATAAGTTAGAATAGATTATAATAGGGTAAGGAAGAGTATATTAAGTAACATGGGGTTCATGTGTGTAAGGTTAGGTTAGGTTAACCTAAGTTAGTGAACTTAACTTAACCTAATTTTAAAGTAAATTAGGATAGGTTGAGGTAGGTTAGTTCAAGATGGGTTGTTATGTTGTTGTATTTGGAATTTTTTCGTCTGGGATGTGACTACATCGGTCTTCTTTGACGAGCCAATAGTCCATCGTGTTGAATATCTGATAGTGGTTGGAGGATGGGTAGTGGATGAATGTGGTTTATGTTGTTTTTCAGTCAAAGAGGCAGGTCGCTGGGAGGTTTGTACAGCTGGGGGATTCTTACTCCTCATGCTGGTGGTTGGGGTTTGTGGCAAAGTCAGCCTGGGGGAGTGACTTGGGTAAGGCGTGCTAAGGAGTCATTTAGGAGTTTTTCCATCGTCATTTCAAACGATGTGTGTCCAGCAATGGTAGCTGTGTTAGAGCGGATGTCATTGTCAATGGATGTCAATGGGGTGTCTTCTGGGACCGCCTAGGGGATGGGTTGTATTACGTGTGTAAAGAATTTAGTTAGGAGTCGGTCCAACGTCTTTTCTATTGCATTTTCATTGCCAGTGACAAGAGTCTCAACAAGATCGTCAATCTTAGTCGTACGTTTTGTGGGATTAGATTGTACTCTGAAACTGTAGGATTGTCAGTGACAGACATATCAGGAACAAGCAAAAGTTATGGTTGAGTGTGAGGTAGCGGTTGACGATGGGCTGAGTTAGGTTGTTTCAATGCACTACTTTATTGCAGGTTAATGGTAAGAAGAACCTTAGGGTTTGCCGCTATGTATGAAGGACATTGTTTGAATGTAATGTTGTGATCGTCACCACAGTTTGAATAGTTGAGTACCAATGATGCACAGTCCTGTGTGTAATGGGAGCCAGAGTATTTTCCACATTTAATGTGAAGGGTGCAGCCTTTCCTGGTATGGTTAAAACCTTTACATATGAAGCATTGACTGTTACGGGGTATGTACACCTCTACTCTATGGAGTAAGCTGTTAAACCGAACCTGATCAGGGGGGGGGGAGAGTAGTCTAGAAGAGTAAATAGGGCAGTGCCTGTATCACTCAGTTCTCCGTTTATTCTACGGATACATTTTTTGACTCCAAAGATTGGAATGCCATCTGCCAGAAGTTGTGCCTTGATGTCGTTTGCACTAATGTCTACAACATGTCTGAATATATATTTTGCTAATCGGTCACCTAGTGGTTTGTAGCATTTGACGTGGTATCCACAGATGTCAGTAACGTCTGAAAGCTCTAGTTCCTCGCTGTGTTTGTGGTCTACTGCGATTAAGTTCCTTTGTTTGTTAGGTTTAATATCGTGCACTATGATCTTAAATATATTGGGAATGGCATTATATAGGATACTTTGTGACCTGCTATTTCTGAAAACAATCCTATCTTCCTCGTCAAAGGCAATTATGAAAATTTGTAAACCAGGAGAACTTGTCCTAGCATGGTTGAGCGGTGGATGTTGATACTGAGGCCGCCTGGGGCCAGGATGGTCTCTCTTTACCTCTGTATGATGGCGACGTTGCGCCTCTAATCTGTTTGCCTTACTGTGATGTTTACTGTCCAGGAAAACTCCCTCTGGATCCTCCTCTAAGACCGGGTGAGCATCATTATCTAAATGTGTGCCATGTAACAGTGGTTTCTTAAAACTCTCAAAATAATCGTGAATGTTTGTAGGAGAGATGCTGTGCACACCTCTAGCCGTTGCCATGTTGTTCGCCCCCCCCCACCCACATCCTCCCAAGAAGCAGTTTAATGCTGAAAAATGTTGCAAATCAAAGATACACATATTGCATGTCAAATGCAATATCATTCATAGATAACTGGGAACTCTTCTATGGAAGAAATAACATGTATGCTCGAGATGGGGTGCATTTATCTAGGGCTGAGGTTGTTGCTATTGCTAACTGATTTCTTCCTGTGGCTGGAGGGGTTTGTTTGGGTTTAAAGTTTAGAGGTTTGTTTAAAGTTTAAAGTCATATGGGAATTGATATGGAGAAAGGAGGAAATATAAGTATGTGTTTGTGGGGGAAACATATTGACAAAATGAACAGTGAAAGAGAAACGCTTCAAATTAATAATACACTTAAGGTATATTACAAGAACAGTAGGAGTCTAAGAAACAAAATAAACTATTTAAATGATCTTGTCTGCACAGAAAAAAATTATTATTGCATTTGCCGAAACATGGATGAATGTAGAGAATAGAGAACTTTTAGCTTAATATTAAGTAAACGGATTTAAACTACTTCACACAGATAGATATATTAGACAAGGAGGGGGAGTAGCCATTTATGTTAGGGAAAACTGTACATGTAATCTCAAATATTGAAACAAAACGGAGCCACACACAGAAACTATCTAGCTATATCTTGAGGTTATTTTGAGATGATTTCGGGGCTTTTTAGTGTCCCCGCGGCCCGGTCCTCGACCAGGCCTCCACCCCCAGGAAGCAGCCCGTGACAGCTGACTAACTCCCAGGTACCTATTTACTGCTAGGTAACAGGGACATTCAGGGTGAAAGAAACTTTGCCCATTTGTTTCTGCCTCGTGCGGGAATCGAGCCCGCGCCACAGAATTACGAGTCCTGCGCGCTATCCACCAGGCTACGAGGCTCCAACTAGCTAGAATTAAACGAAAAAATAAAAATCTTATAATATGAGTTATTTACAGGCCACCAAACTTAGGCAGAATGGAAGCAAAGCATCTATGGGATGAAATATCTAGGTCAAACAGTATTTGTGTCATGGGTGACTTTAATTTTAGTGGAATAAACAGGATTAACAGAACAGAGAATAACGAATCAGAAGATTTTCTACAATTAATTGACGATTGCTTCCCCCCCCCCCCCAACATCGTCATCATGACTGTTACACTCCCAACAAAGTCATCATGACTGTTACACGCCCAACATCGGCATCATGACTATTACATCGTCATTATGAATATTACACTCCCAACATCGTTGTCATGACTATTACACTACCAAAATAGTCATCATGACTATTACACTCCCAACATCGTCATCATGACTATTACACCCCCAACATAGTCATCATTACTATTACTCTCCCAACATCGCCATCATGACAATAACACACCCATCATAGTCATCATGACAATAACACACCCATCATAGTCATCATAACTATTACTCTCCCAATGTCGTCATGATGACTATTACTCTCCCAACATCATCATCAGTACTATTACACCCCCATCATGGTCGTCATGACTATTACACTCCCAACATCGTCATCATGACTATAAAACCTCAACATAGTCATCATGACTATTACACTCCCATCACAGGTATCATGACTATTACACTCCCATCATAGTCATCATGACTATTACATTCCCATCATCGTCATCATGACTATTACACCCACAACATAGTCATCATTACTATTACTCTCCCAAAATCGTCATCATGACTATAAAATCTTAACATAGTCATCATGACTATTACACTCCCATCATAGTCAACATGACTATTACATTCCCAACATCGTCGTCATGACAATAACACTCCCAACATAGTCATCATGACTATTCCTCTCCGAACACCGTCATCATTACCATTACTCTCCCAACATTGTCATCATGACTATTATTCCCCCAACATCGTCATCATAACAATTACACTGCCAACATAGTCATCATGACTATTACACTCCCAACATCGTGATCAAGACTATTACTCTCCCAACATAGTCATCATGACTGTTACACTCCCAACATCAGCATGATGACTATTACATCGTCATCATGAATATTACACCTCCAACATAGATATTATTACTATTACACTCCCAACATCGTCATCATAACTAATACTCCCCCAACATCATCATCATGACAATTACACTGCCAACATAGTCATCATGACTATTACACTTCCCACATCGTCATCATGACGATTACACCCCCAACACAGTCATCATGACTATTATACTCCCAACATCGTCATCATGACTATAACACTCCTATCATAGTCATCATGACTATTTCTCTCCCAACGTCATCATCATGACTATTACTCTCCCAACATCGTCATCAGTACTATTACACCCTCAACATAGTCATCATTACTATTACACTCCCAACATCGTCATCATGACAATAACACTCCCAACATAGTCATCATGACATTTACTCTCCCAACATCGTCATCATGACTATTACTCCCCGAACATCGTCAACATGACAATTACACTGCCAACATAGTCGTCATGACTATTACACTCCCAACATCGTTCTCAAGACTATTGCACACCTAACAAAGTCATCATGACTATTACACTCCCAACATCGTGATCAAGACTATTACACTCCCAACATAGTCATAATGACTGTTACACTCCCAATATCGGATGACTATTACATCGTCATCATGAATATTACACTCCCAACATCGTCATAGTGACTATTACATATCCAACACAGTCATCATGACTATTACACTCCCAACATCGTGATCATGCCTATTACACTCCAACATAGTCATCATTACTATTACACTCCCAACATCGTCATCAGTACTATTACACCCCCATCATAGTCGTCATGACAATTACACTTCCAAGATCGTCATCATGACGATTACATCCCCAACACAGTCATCATGACTATTATACTCCCAACAGCGTCATCATGACTATTACACCCTCAACATAGTCATAATTACTATTACACTCCCAACATCGTCATCATGACAATAACATTCCCAACATAGTCATCATGACTATTACTCTCCGAACATCGTCATCATTACTATTACTCTCCCAACATCGTCATCATGACTATAACACTCCCATCATAGTCATCATGACTATTACTCTCCCAACGTCGTCATCATGACTATTACTCTCCCAACATCATCATCAATACTATTACACCCCCATCATAGTCGTCATGACTATTACACTCCCAACATCGTGATCAAGACTGTTACACTCCCAACATAGTCATCATGAATATTACACTCCCAACATAGTCATTATTACTATTACGCTCCCAACATCGTCATCATGACTATAACACT
This sequence comes from Procambarus clarkii, assembly GCF_040958095.1. NCBI lineage: Eukaryota > Metazoa > Arthropoda > Malacostraca > Decapoda > Cambaridae > Procambarus > Procambarus clarkii. Next base: position 56,243,722 of record NC_091150.1, on the reverse strand, counting down.
CCCATCATAGTCATCATAACTATCTCTTCCAACATCGTTATCATGACTATTACTCCCCCAACATCGTCATCATGACAATTACACTGCCAACATCGTCATCATGACTATTACACCCCCAACATTGTCATCATTACCATTACACTCCCAACATCGTCATCATGACTATAACACTCCCATCATAGTCATCATGACTATTACTCTCCCAACGTCGTCATCATGACTATTACTCTCCCAACATCATCATCAGTACTATTACACCCCCATCATAGTCGTCATGACTATTACACTCCCAACATCGTCATCATGACAATAAAACCTCAACATAGTCATCATGACTATTACACTTCCATCATAGTCAACATGACTATTACATTCCCATCACAGTCATCATGACTATTACATTCCCATCATAGTCATCATGACTATTACATTCCCATCACCGTCTTCATGACTATTACACTCCCATCATAGTCAACATGACTATTACATTCCCAACATCGTCATCATGACAATAACACTCCGAACATCGTCATCAAGACTATTGCACACCCAACAAAGTCTTCATGACTATTACACTCCTAACATCGTTCTCAAGACTTACACCCCCAACATAGTCATCATGACTATTATACTCCCAACATCGTCATCATGACTATTACACCCCCAACATAGTCATCATTACTATTACACTCCCAACATCGTCATCATGATAATAACACTCCCAACATAGTCATCATGACTATTACTCTCCGAACATCGTCATCATTACTATTTCTCTCTCAACATCGTCATCATGACAATTACACTGCCAACATAGTCGCCATGACGATTACACCCCCAACATCGGCATCATGCCTATTACACCCCAACACAGTCATCATTACTATTACACTCCCAACATCGTCATCATGACTATAACACTCCCATCATAGTCATCATGACTATTACTCTTCCAACGTCGTCATCGTGACTATTACACTCCCAACATCGTCGTCATAACTATTACACTCCCAAGATCGTCATAATGACTATAAAACCTTAACATAGTCGTCATGATTATTACATTAACTATTACATTAACATTACAGTCATCATGACTCTTACACTCCCAACAAAGTCATCATGACTATTACACTCCCAACATCGTCGTCATGAGAATTACTCTCCCAACATAGTCATCATGACAATTACACTCCTACCATCGTCATCATGACGATTACTCTCCCAACATAGTCATCATGACTATTACACGTCTATCATAGTCATCATGAACATTACTCTCCCAACATAGTCGTCATGACTATTACACTCCCAACATCGTCATCAGTACTATTACACCCCCATAATAGTCGTCATGACTATTACACTCCCAACATAGTCATCATGAACATTACTCTCCCAACATAGTCGTCATGACTATTACACTCCCAACATCGTCATCATGACTATTACACCCCCAACATAGTCATCATGACTATTATACTCCCAACATCGTCATCATGACTATTACACCCCCAACATAGTCATCATTACTATTACACTCCCAAAGTCATCATGACAATAACACTCCTAACATAGTCATCATGACTATTTCTCTCCCAACATCGTCATCAGTACTATTACACCCCATCATAGTTGTCATGACTATTACACTCCCAACATCACCATCATGACAATTACACCCCCCCCCAACATAGTCATCATGACTATTATACACCAATCATCGTCATAATGTCTATTACACCCCAAACATAGTCGTCATGACTATAACTCCCCCCAACATCGTCATCATGATAATTACACTGCAACATAGTCGTCATGACTATTACACCCCCAACATAGTCATCATGACTATTATACTCCCATCATCGTCGGCATGACTATTACACCCCCAACATTGTCATCATTACTATTACACTCCCAACATCGTGATCAAGACTACTACACTCCCAACATAGTCATCAATACTGTTACGCTCCCAAGATCGTCATCATGACTATTACATCGTCATCATGACTATAACATCGTCATCATGAATATTACACTCCCAACATCGTCGTCATGACTATTACACTCCCAACATAGTCATCATGACTAGTACTCTTCGAACATCGTCATCGTTACTATTACTCTCCCAACATCGTCATCATGACTTATACTTCCAACATCGTCATCAAAACTATTGCACACCCAACAAAGTCATCATGACTATTACACTCCCAACATCGTGATCAAGACTATTACACTCCCAACATAGTTATCATGACTATTATACTCCTATCATCGTCATCATGACTATTTCTCTCCCAACGTCGTCATCACGACTATTACTCTCCCAATATTGTCATCAGTACTATGACACCTCCGTCGTAGTCGGCATGACTATTACACTCCCAACATCGTCATCATGACTATTGGGATGACACCCAATTACACACACCTAAAGATTACACCCCGAACATAGTCATCATGACTATTATACTCCCAACATCGTGATCATGACTATTACACTCCCAACATAGTCATCATGACTATTACACCCCGAACATAGTCATCATTACTATTACACTCCCAACATCGTCATCATGACAATAACTCTCTCAATATAGTCATGATGACTATCACTCTCCGTACATCGTCATCATTACTATTACTCTCCCAACATAGTCATCATGACTATTACACTCCCAACATTGGCCTCATGACAATCACATCGTCATCTTGACTATTCTATCGTCATCATGAATATTACACTCCCAACATCGTTGTCATGACTATTACAGTCCCAACATAGTCATCATTACTATTACACTCCCAACATAGTCATCATGACTATTACTCTCCCATCGTCGTTATCATGACTATTACTCTCCCAAGATCGTTATCAGTACTATTACACCTTCATCATAGTCGTCATGACTATTACACTCCCAACATCGTCGTCATAACTATTACTCTCCCAACATCGTCATCAGTACTATTACACCTCCATCATAGTCATCATGACTATTACACTCCCATCATAGTCATCATGACTATTACATTCCCATCATAGTCATCATGACTATTAAACTCCCAACATCGTCTTCATGACAATTATTCTCCCAACATAGTCATCATTACTATTACACTCGAAACATCGTCATCATGACAATAACACTCCCAACATAATCATCATGACTATTCCTCTCCGAACGTCGTCATCATGACTATTACATCGTCATCATGAATATTACACTCCTATTATCGTCGTCATGACTATTACACTTCAAACATCGTCATCATGACTATTCCTCTCCGAACATCGTCATCATGACAATAACACTCCCAACATAGTCATTATGAGTATTCCTCTCCGAACATCGTCATCATTACTATTACTCTCCCAACATCGTCATCATGACTATTAGTCTCCCAACGTCGTTATTATGACTATTACACTCCCGACATCGTCATCATTACTATTACACCCTGATCATAGTCGTCATGACTATTACACTCCCAACATCGTCGTCACAACTACTACACTCCCAACATAGTCATCATGACTATTTACACTCTCAGCATAGTTATCATAAGTATTACACTCCGAACATAATCATGATTACTATTCCAACATGGAATTGCCTGGTAATGATTCCCAGCATCATCATCGGTACAAATAGTTAAAAAACAAAAAAACAAAAAACGATTATGTACTGTAGTTCGGGTAACACCATCACCACCACTACTTGCGGGCTGTTCATGCGCGTGCCACCTCTTGGGTGGCTTAATCTTCATCAATCTTCACAACCACTATCATTTCCCCCCCCCCCCCTTCACTCCCCGATGGTGACCATTTACACCATCACAACTGAAACCACTATTCCCACCCATAGCCTCGCACAATGTTTGGTTAGTATTACTATATTGCCAGTTAACTATATTTTGTGTTATCTAGGATATAATTTTGGGTAGTAGTGCTGGATGGTATGGCTAAGTAGGAATCATAATAATTATACTCTCCCGTGACCAAGTATATAGAGCGACTTGGTTCCAGTCCCTCGTAAGGCAGAAAAAATGAGGTGTATTCCAGTGACAGTCTGCGTCTCCTCGGGCTCTCCCAGGGTGTTTGAAGTATACACAATGAGGCCTGGGGAGTGGGAGAGGTATGCTGTAGTTGAGCAGCAATACACAGTACTCGACGCACAGAAACAACTTGCTGCACTCGCCCTCGGCAAACGTGAGACAAAGGTGTTACAACGTAAAAATAAGGACAAAAAAAATGAAGTAAAAGAGCGCCGCCAGAGGATGGTGAGGATTACACTGGATAACGGGAAGGTTCCCCCACGCCACCCTCCTCCCACCCGCGCCATCGTCTCCCACTGAACACTGCGAGAATGCAGGATTTATATTATTTAATTTAATTTAATTTATTTTAATTTTAAAGTGGACTGCTTTTTAATATTTACCCTCATAGGTGTTTATCCATGCACGTAGCGAGCCTTTAACTGTACATATAGCTTATATAACAATTGGTGGTTATAAATAAACTACAGTATAATGTGTGTTAGTTTTATTGTAACCGCATAATGGGTTAGTGTAACTGGTAAAAAAGTCTATTGGGGAAGCCAGAGCATGCAAGGTGTCTGTGGTGTCTTGTAGGTGGTACAGCTCTCTTTGACTTCTCATGGATAACAAGCTTACCTGCGAACAAGTTAGGCTATAACACTGGCACTAACATGTAAAGTACAGGTGAGACACATGAAATGAAAAGTGTAATAATAATAATGAGGCTTTCTCTTTCTTTCGGATTGATCAACTACATAACAGCAATGAACTATAATATTCTCAGACTGGACGGTAGAGCGACGGTCTTGCTTCTTGCACTTCAGCGTTCAATCCCTGACCGTCCAAGAATGAGACCGGTACCACCTTACACCATCAACAATGACCTCTGTACTGCCTTACACCATCAACAGTGACCGCTGTACTGCCTTACACCATCAACAATGACCTCTGTACTGCCTTACACCATCAACAATGACCGCTGTACTGCCTTACACCATCAACAATGACCACTGTACTTCCTTACACCATCAACAATGACACTGTACTGTCTTACACCTTCAACAATGACCGCTGTACTTCCTTACACTATCAACAAGGACCACTGTACTGTGTTACACCATCAACAATGACTATTGTACTGCCTTACACCATCAATATTGACCTCTGTATGGCCTTACAGCATCAACAATGACCACTGTACTGCTTTTACACTATCAACATTGACCTTTGCATGGCCTTACACCATCAACAATGACCGCTGTATGGCCTTACACCATCAACAATGACCGCTGTACTGCCTTACACCATCAACATTGACCTCTGTATGGCCTTACACCATCAACAATGACCGCTGTATGGCCTTACACCATCAACAATGACCACTGTACTACCTTACACCATCAACAATGACCGCTGTACTGCCTTACACCATCAACATTGACCTCTGTACTGCCTTACACCATCAACAATGACCACTTTACTCTCTTACATTATCAACAATGACCACTGTACTACCTTACACCATCAACAATGACCACTGTACTGCCTTACACCATCAACAATGACCCCTGTACTGTCTTACACCATCAACAATGACCACTGTACTACCTTACACCATCAACAATGACCACTGCACTGCCTTACACCATCAACAATGACCACTGCACTGCCTTACACCATCAACAATGACCACTGTACTGCCTTACACCGTCAACAATGACCGCAGTACTACTTTACACCATCAGGTTGTTGCCTGCCTGGCTGCGTGCTGACGTGGCCGGTTTAACATGTGGGGCCTGGCCATTTCTCCTGTGTTGCCGGTAAATTCCGTGGGCTTGGAACTTGGTTATCCGGCCATTGAGTTAGTTATGTGCGACATGCTTCGTGTCCCGGTGGAAGCTGTGTATGGCGTTGAGCTTGTTACGGCCCACCGGGTGATTGTCAAGTTCGTGGGGGAAGAGGAGTATCGGGATTTCCGCTGGCGGAACGAGGGGCGTTCATTGCAGTTGCCGGATGGCGCCGGCTCCGTTACGATCTCGGACCGAAGTGGTGCCCTGAGATATGTCAGTGTGCACGGTGCGCCCCTGGAGTTCCCTGAAGACCTTCTCCGGCGCTTCTTCGGGAGGTATGGTGTAGTCATCAGTGTGCGGGTGAACAAGCTGTCCTCGGGGAAGTATGCTGGGAAGCAGACGAACGTCCGTACAATAGGTATGCGCCTGCGGTCGGATATCCCATCTTCTGTCCGGCTGCTGGGCTACTACGTTCGGGTGTACTATGCCCGGCAGCCCCGTACTTGTTTCCGGTGTGGCCAGTTGGGGCATCAGGCTGCCGGGTGCTCTGAGACACCTGCTGCACCCGTTAACTTATTCCGGGAGGAGGATTTCCCGCCGCTCCCTCAGGGCGTGGATTCCAGAGATGAAGTGGAGCAGGTCCCAGTCGCTGCTGATGCGGCCCCTCCTGCGTCACCCGGCATTCCCCCGGTGCTTGTTGTCCCTCGGCCGAGTGCGTCTGCGTCTTCCTCGACTCCTGCTGCTGCACCTGGTCCTGCACCCTCGCCAGGTGTTCCGGCCGTGCTGGGTGTTGGGAGGGGCTGCGGAGCATCCTGTTGTGTGCGGCCCGGTTCCCCATGTGGTTGAGGCTGCTGCAGTACTGCGACGGGCGTTGGTTCGCCCGGTTCGTGAGGGCCGTGGTTCTGGGTCCGCCTCCGGCTGTGAGGATGTGCGGCCAGTGCCCAAGCATTCTAGGCGCTCTTCTACTGCTTGGGCTGATATGGAGGACTACGACGCGGGTGGAGCTTCGGGAGATGGTGTGGCGATTCCGGGTGCCTCGTGCTCTACGACGCTAGTGGTGGCTGATGTCCATGTGTCAGCTGTTGACGATGATTGCGCGTCTAATTTACCTCCTGTTCTTTCTCCTGCAGAAGGTTCTCCGCAGTGGTAGGTGGTTGCTCCTTCGGGCGTGGATGGTGTGGATCCTGGTGCGAGCCGGGGCATCAAGCTGGTGCTGAAAAAGGATGCCAAGCGTGGGGGGTCCCAGCAGATACAACGTTCGGTGGTTGACGAGGGGCCCTGTGAGGCAGCTGAGGAGGCTCCCAGTGTGCTGCCCGTTGCCCGGCCTCATGGGAAGGTGCCTCTCCCTCTCATCTTGGCCTCCGGAGTGGCGAATGATGCTGACCATCCGTTGAGTTTTGATATTGTTGACCGTGTGCGTCCTGATCCGTGGTGCCCTTCTACCATCTGGATTCGTCGGGCTAAGTGTTTTATTGTAGGTGTGCCAGAGTTAATGCCTGATCCTCGTACGCTCAATAGTGACCATGTTTCGGAGGACATTATGCTACTTTGGGAGGCGTATTGTATTCGCTTCCCGGCGGACGAGTGGCCGGACAAGTATGAGATCTTTTCGTAGTGTGTGTGCTTGCTGTGTGTTTGGTGTGGTGTTGTGATGTTTTGTTGTATTTTTTCTTTTGTTTTCTTGTGTTTTTTATGTCGGCCCTTCAGGCCGGTGTTTTGTGACTTTGTATGGTTGTGTATTAATTTGTTTGTTTCTTTATGTACTTTGTTGTTGCATTCTTGGTCCTTCAGGCTAGTTGTTGTGTTTATGCCTGATTTGTTTTCAGGTGTGCGTGTTTATTGTACTTGTTTATTTTGGCCTCGCCTTTTGTTTACGGGGCGGATGGCTTGGTGTGTGTTTTTTTTTTATTAATGTATTGATTTTATGTTGCTTTACCTGTTGTACGTGTTTGGACAGTCTTGTGTTTGCACTGTTCTGTTTCCTGCTATGCCTCTTGTTGTATGTTTTGTTTTTCTGGAGGTGTTGTTTTGTACTATGATTGTTGGATTGCCATTGTATTCTGTTTTGTGCTTTGATGTATGCTGTATTTTTCATGTTTTTCTTGTGTATGTGTTTTGTTGTGCTATGCTGTCGGCCCTTCTGGCCGGTGGTCTATTGTTTTCCTTTATGTATTCTGTATTTTTATTGTATTTAATTTGCATGTTCTGCATGTAAAAATAAAAAACATAAAAAAAAAAAACTTTACACCATCAACAATGACCATTGTATGGCCTTACATCATCAACAATGACCTCTGTATGCCTTACACCATCAACAATGGTGTATTCCAGCATAGTTGAGGCAGTGTATAGTGGGAAGGTTTGTTACGTTGTGAACCTTGACTTTAGCAAAGCTTTTGATACAGTGCCACATGAAATATTGATTAAAAAATAGAAGCGCGTGGTACTGGGGGTACTATATTAAGTTGGATTAGGGCAAGACTGTTGAAAAGAAAACAAAGAGTTAGAATAAGTGGAGTTAAGTCAGAATGGAAAATGCTGAAAATGGAGTGCCTCACGACTCTTTCCTGGGACCTCTTGTTTTATTATTGAAATGATTTAGGTTCAGGTATGAGCAGCATTATTTGGAAATTTGTCGATGATACGAAAATCGGAAGGGAGATAAACACGGAATAATACTCAATATCACTTCAAGACGATATGAATAGAGTTTTGAATTGGTTAAAAGATTGGCAGATACCGTTTCTTCTTCTTCTTTGCGATACGTGCAGTTTGCATAAAGGTTTTTCCTCCCGTTCATTGCAAGAGTGGTGATTTTGAAAGATGTGACACTCACAGTGGCACATCAATGTTTATAATTTGGCAGAGATTGGAAATTATTGATGTCTTCTATTTGTGTGAGAATAATGAGAAAATTAAACATATGAGTGGATATGGACTCATGATGGTAAGGATGAGGAGCTGTGTTAATGGTGGTATCAAAGTGTTGCTGTTCAAGGAAAAGTGTGTGGTTCAGTCAAGAGAGTGAGTTTGTGAGTCGAAGTATGTTTGGGGATAAGTCACTAGTCAGATAAGTTAGAATAGATTATAAGAGGGTAAGGAAGAGTACATTAAGTAACATGGGGTTCATGTGTGTGTAAGGTTAGGTTAGGATAATTAACCTAAGTTAGTGAACTTAACCTAATCTAATTTTAAGGTAAATTAGGATAGGTTGAGGTAGGTTAGTTCAAGATGGGTTGTTATGTTGTTGTATTTGGAATTTTTTCGTCTGGGATGTGACTACATCGGTCTTCTTTGACGAGCCAATAGTCCATCGTGTTGAATATCTGATAGTGGTTGGAGGATGGGTAGTGGATGAATGTGGTTTATGTTGTTTTTCAGTCAAAGAGGCAGGTCGCTGGGAGGTTTGTACAGCTGGGGGATTCTTACTCCTCATGCTGGTGGTTGGGGTTTGAGGCAAAGTCAGCCTGGGGGAGTGACTTGGGTAAGGCGTGCTAAGGAGTCATTTAGTTTTTCCATCGTCATTTCAAACGATGTGTGTCCAGCAATGGTAGCTGTGTTAGAGCGGATGTCATTGTCAATGGATGTCAATGGGGTGTCTTTTGGGACCGCCTAGGGGATGGGTTGTATTACGTGTGTAAAGAATTTAGTTAGGAGTCGGTCCAACGTCTTTTCTTTTGCATTTTAATTGCCAGTGACAAGAGTCTCAACAAGATCGCCAATCTTAGTCGTACGTTTTATGGGATCAGATTGGACTCTGAAACTGTAGGATTGTCAGTGACAGACATATCAGGAACAAGCAAAAGTTATGGTTGAGTGTGAGGTAGCGGTTGACGATGGGCTGAGTTAGGTTGTTTCAATGCACTACTGTATTGCAGATTATTGGTAAGAAGAACCTTAGGTTTTGCCGCTATGTATGAAGGACATTGTTTGAATGTAATGTTGTGATCGTCACCACAGTTTGAGCAGGTGAGTACATACGATGCACAGTCCTGTGTGTAATGGGAACCAGAGTATTTTCCACATTTAATGTGAAGGGTGCAGCCTTTCCAGGTATGGTTAAAACCTTTACATATGAAGCACTGACTGTTACGGGGTATGTACACCTCTAGTCTATGGAGTAAGCTGTTAAACCGAACCTGATCAGGGGAGGGAGAGTAGTCTAGAAGAGTAAATAGGGCAGTGCCTGTATCACTCAGTTCTCCGTTTATTCTACGGATACATTTTTTGACTCCAAAGATTGGAATGCCATCTGCCAGAAGTTGTGCCTTGATGTCGTTTGCACTAATGTCTACAACATGTCTGAATATATATTTTGCTAATCGGTCACCTAGTGGTTTGTAGCATTTGACTTGGTGTCCACAGATGTCAGTAACGTCTGAAAGCTCTAGTTCCTCGCTGTGTTTGTGGTCCACTGCGATTAAGTTCCTTTTTGTTAGGTTTAATATCGTGCACTATGATCTTAAATATATTGGGAATGGCATTATATAGGATACTTTGTGACCTGCTATTTCTGAAAATAATCCTATCTTCCTCGTCAAAGGCAATTATGAAAATTTGTAAAGCAGGAGAACTTGTCCTAGCATGGTTGAGCGGTGGATGTTGATACTGAGGCCGCCTGGGGCCAGGATGGTCTCTCTTTACCTCTGTATGATGGCGACGTTGCGCCTCTAATCTGTTTGCCTTACTGTGATGTTTACTGTCCAGGAAAACTCCCTCTGGATCCTCCTCTAAGACCGGGTGACCATCATGATCTAAATGTGTGCCATGTAACAGTGGTTTCTTAAAACTCTCAAAATAATCGTGAATGTTTGTAGGAGAGATGCTGTGCACACCTCCAGCCGTTGCCATGTTGTTAGCCCCCCCCCCCACCTCCTCCCAAGATGCAGTTTAATGCTGAAAAATGTTGCAAAGTTGCAAATACAAATATTGCAAGTCAAATGCAATATCATTCATAGATAACTCTTCTATGGAAGAAATAACATGTATGCTCGAGATGGGGTGCATTTATCTAGGGCTGATGTTGTTGCTACTGCTAACTCATTTCTTCCTGTGGCTGGAGGTATTTGTTTGGGTTTAAAGTTTAAAGGTTTAAAGTAATATGGGAATTGATATGGAGAAAGGATGAAATATATATATATATGTGTTTGTGGGGGAAACATATTGACAAAATGAACAGGGAAAGAGAAAGGCTTCAAATTAATAATACACTTAAGATATATTACAAGAACAGTAGGAGTCTAAGAAACAAAATAAACTATTTAAATGATCTTGTCTGCACAGAGAAAAATTATTATTGCACCTGCCGAAACATGGATGAATGTAGAGAATAGAGAACTTTTAGCTCAATATTAAATAAACGGATTTAAACTATTTCACACAGATAGATATATTAGACGAGGAGGGGGAGTAGCCATTTATGTTAGGGAAAACTGTACATGTAATCTCAAATATTTAAACAAAACGGAGCCACACACAGAAACTATCAAGCTAGAATTAAACGAAAAAATAAAAATCTTATAATATGAGTTATTTACAGGCCACCAAACATAGGCAGAATGGAAGCAAAGCATCTATGGGATGAAATATCTAGGTCAAACAGTATTTGTGTCATGGGTGACTTTAATTTTAGTGGAATAAACAGGATTAACAGAACAGGGAATAACGAATCAGAAGATTTTCTACAATTAATTGACGATTGCTTCCCCCCCCCCAACATCGTCATCATGACAATTACACTCCCAACATCGTCATCAAGACTATTACACTCCCAACAAAGTCATCATGACTGTTACACTCCCAACATCGGCATCATGACTGTTACACTCCCAACAAAGTCATCATGACTGTTACACTCCCAACATCGTCATCATGACTATTACACCCCCAACATAGTCATCATTACTATTACTCTCCCAACATCGCCATCATGACAATAACACTCCCATCATAGTAATCATGACTATTACTCTCCCAATGTCGTCATCATGACTATTACTCTCCCAACATCATCATCAGTACCATTACACCCCCATCATGGTCGTCATGACTATTACACTCCCAACATCGTCATCATGACTATAAAACCTCAACATAGTCATCATGACTATTACACTCCCATCATGACTATTACACTCCCATCATAGTCATCATGACTATTACATTCCCATCATCGTCATCATGACTATTACTCCCCGAACATCGTCAACATGACAATAACACTGCCAACATAGTCGTCATGACTATTACTTTCCCAACATCGTGATCAAGACTATTACACTCCCAACATAGTCATCATGACTGTTACACTCCCAACATCGTCATCATGACTATTACATCGTCATCATGAATATTACACTTCCAACGTCGTCATCGTGGCTATTACACTTCCAACACAGTCATCTTGAGTATTACACTCCCAACATCGTCATCATGACAATAACACTCCCAACATAGTCATCATCATGTCTATTACTCTCCCAACATCGTCATCATGACTATTATTGCCCCCAACATCGTCATCATAACAATTACATTGCCAACATAGTCATCATGACTATTACACTCCCAACATAGTCATCATTACTATTACACTCCCAACATCGTCATCATGCCTATAACACTCCCATTATAGTCATCATGACTATTTCTCTCCCAATGTCATCATCATGACTATTGCTCTCCCAACATCGTCATCAGTACTATTACACCCCCATCATAGTCGTCATGACTATTACAGTTCCAACATCGTCATCATGACTATTACACCCCCAACATAGTCATCATGACTATTACACTCCCAACATCGTCATCATGACAATAACAATCCCAACATAGTCATCATGACTCTTCCTCTTCGAACACCGTCATCATTACCATTACTCTCCCAACATTGTCATCATGACTATTATTCCCCCAACATCGTCATCATAACAATTACACTGCCAACAAAGTCATCATGACCATTACACTCCCAACATCGTGATCAAGACTATTACTCTCCCAACATAGTCATCATGACTGTTACACTCCCAACATCAGCATGATGACTATTACATCGTCATCATGAATATTACACCTCCAACATAGATATTATTACTATTACACTCCCAACATCGTCATCATGACTATAACACTCCCATCATAGTCATCATAACTATTACTCCTCCAACATCGTCATCATGACTAATATTCCCCCAACATCGTCATCATGACAATTACACTGCCAACATAGTCATCATGACTATTACACTTCCAACATCGTCATCATGACGATTACACCCCCAACACAGTCATCATGACTATTATACTCCCAACATCGTCATCATGACTATAACACTCCCATCATAGTCATCATGACTATTTCTCTCCCAACGTCATCATCATGACTATTACTCTCCCAACATCGTCATCAGTACTATTACACCCTCAACATAGTCATCATTACTATTACACTCCCAACATCGTCATCATGACAATAACACTCCCAACATAGTCATCATGACATTTACTCTCCCAACATCGTCATCATGACTATTACTCCCCGAACATCGTCAACATGACAATTACACTGCCAACATAGTCGTCATGACTATTACACTCCCAACATCGTTCTCAAGACTATTGCACACCTAACAAAGTCATCATGACTATTACACTCCCAACATCGTGATCAAGACTATTACACCCCCAACATAGTCATAATGACTGTTACACTCCCAATATCGGCATCATGACTATTACATCGTCATCATGACTATTACACTCCCAACATCGTGATCATGCCTATTACACTCCAACATAGTCATCATTACAATTACACTCCCAACATCGTCATCAGTACTATTACACCCCAACACAGTCATCATGACTATTACACTCCCAACATCGTCATCATGACAATTACATTCCCAACATAGTAATCATGACTATTACTCTCCGAACATCGTCATCATTACTATTACTCTCCCAACATCGTCATCATGACTATTATTTCCCCCAACATCGTCATCATGACTATTACACTCCCAACATCGTTCTCAAGACTATTGCACACCTAACAAAGTCATCATGACTATTACACTCCCAACATCGTGATCAAGACTATTACACTCCCAACATAGTCATCATGAATATTACACTCCCAACATAGTCATTATTACTATTACACTCCCATCATAGTTATCATAACTATAACTCTTCCAACATCGTTATCATGACTTTTACTCCCCCAACATCGTCATCATGACAATTACACTGCCAACATCGTCATCATGACTATTACACCCCCAACATAGTCATCATTACCATTACACTCCCAACATCGTCATCATGACTATAACACTCCCATCATAGTCATCATGACTATTACTCTCCCAACATCATCATCAGTGCTATTACACCCCCATCATGGTCGTCATGACTATTACGCTCCCAACATCGTCATCATGACTATAAAACCTCAACATAGTCATCATGACTATTACACTTCCATCATAGTCAACATGACTATTACATTCCCATCATAGTCATCATGACTATTACATTCCCATCATAGTCATCATGACTATTACATTCCCATCACCGTCATCATGACTACTACACTCCCATCATAGTCAACATGACTATTACATTTCCAACATCGTCATCATGACAATAACACTCCGAACATCGTCATCAAGACTATTGCACACCCAACAAAGTCATCATGACTATTACACTCCCAACATCGTTCTCAAGACTTACACCCCCAACATAGTCATCATGACTATTATACTCCCAACATTGTCATCATGACTATTACACCCCCAACATAGTCATCATTACTATACACTCCCAACATAGTCATCTTGACTATTACTCTCCGAACATCGTCATCATTACTATTACTCTCCCAACATCGTCATCATGACTATTACTCCCCCAACATCGTCAACATGACAATTACACTGCCAACATAGTCGTCATGACGATTACACTCCCAATATCGGCATCATGCCTCTTACACCCCAACATAGTCATCATTACTATTACACTCCCAACATCGTCATCATGACTATAACACTCCCATCATAGTCATCATGACTATTACTCTTCCAACGTCGTCATCGTGACTATTACACTCCCAACATCGTCGTCATAACTGTTACACTCCCAAGATCGTCATCATGACTATAAAATCTTTACATAGTCATCATGACTATTACATTAACATTACAGTCATCATGACTCTTACCCTCCCAACAAAGTCATCATGACTATTACACTCCCAACATCGTCGTCATGAGAATTACTCTCCCAACATAGTGTTACGAACCCGGATCCAGCGTCCGAGCCGGGAGCAGTGACAACCACGCCATCTGTGGGTCAGCTCCCGAAACCCCCGCCAAACGGACGACGACACCTGGTGAGGACAGCGTGTATTGGCCTCGAGGACCAGTTTCCAGTCTGGTTCAGCGCTCAACACCGCCGCTCCTGACCTCTGGTGAGGTGGTGCTCCGACGACAGCGCCATCTATGGACTGGATACGTCAGGTGTTTGCGCCCGCCACCGTAAGTGAGGAGTATTAGTGTCCCGGTTATTAATGACGTGTCTGCTTACAGAGCCGACCTGGGACCACTGTGTTGAAGGTGGAGTCAGTCTACCCGAGGCAGCCAGTCTCCATACTGTGAAGTTTGCTGCAGCTATTGTGACGTCGTCCCCCCCGGAAGAACACTGTGGTGTGTTAGCCTGCCAGTGGAGTGGCAGTGAAAGGATTTACCCGGGACCGACGGTTGGAGACGATAATCCACTGGGGTATTGAGGACAGGAGGGTGATTGGTGATATCACACGAGACTCCTGTCTAGGGCGTACCCCTTTTATCGTTCGTGGAGTGGCCGTACCAGCCTTGGTGGCTCAGTACCTGCCAGCAGACCTGCTGGACGTGTGGTTGACGGCCTCCACGACGGTGCCCCCAGTGGACCTGTGTTGTGGCTGACCTGTGGCCAGGGTAGGCTCGGCATTCTCAGAGGACACATCTTGAGGCCACGAAGAAAGCACCGCGGACTCAGCACCAAGCTTCTTAATCAAGAGTCTTCAGCAGAAGACTAGTTTGTGCATGATCCCCTTTGTAAAGTGTTAATACCCCTCCCCCTTGTGTACTCTTTTATTTTATATATTTAAATGGTGATGGTGAACATTATAATATTAAGTTCTTAACTTTCTTTCCCTACTCCCTTTTAAGTTACTTGCGTCACGGATCTCATCCCTTGATAGCCACTACTGGCTTGGGAAAGGATACCTATATCTTCCTCTAACAACATCAGAGTAAGGACCCCGTTGCGTCCCGAGAGGGGCGTAACATAATTGGCATCCCCAGCGGGATCCGTCCCCTTGTTAAGTATGTTTGACAGGGGTGGTGAAGTGGCGTAATCCCTGTATATAATTCCCCCTGTGTGACGATTGTGACGTTATACGTCCTGTGCGGTGCTCAGTGACTAAGTGCGATATTGTGCGGTGCTCGCTGTGATTAAGCGATTAAGTGCAATATTGACTAGTGCGGTGCTCAGTGATTCAGTGCAATATTGTAGAGCGAAGTGTTCGCTTGGACTCAGTGCAATATTGGGTAGTGCGGTGCCCGGAGTGATTACATGCAATATTGGCAAGTGCAGGGTTTGGTGCAATATTGGCGTAGAACAGTGCTCGGTGTGTTAAGTGCTAACGTGTAAGCAGTGTGTTAAGTGCTAGTGGAGTATTCCATCTGTGACAATGGCAGAAAAAGCTACCATCGATGATCTGGACGATGTTCAGGCTTTTCTGAACAGAGTGGACTGTCTTGCCAGATTAAAGTATCTGAGCAAACCGGAACTTGTACTAGTGAGCGCCTACCTGGAGATCAAGATCCGTGCCAGTGATTCCCGTGTGGAGATCTTGTCCAAGGTTCACCGGCACCTGAAGGCAGAAGAGAAACAGGAAGGCGAGACTCCTAGTACAAGGGAAGGTGAGGAAATAGCTTCCACAGAAAAGGAAGATAAGGGCAGTGACATTGACAGTGATGCAGGTGAGCTTAATATCGGCTTCCTAACAGTCAAAATGCGTGCCCTAGAGATCAATCGCGAGATAGAGTGGAAGAAGTTAGAAGTAGAACGAGAATTAAAAGATAAAGAAATGGAGATGAAAGAAAAGGAATTAGAGATGAGACGTTTAGAATTAGAAGAAAGGAAAGCAGAGAGAGAAGAGAAACGAGAAAGAGAAGAACGAGAAAGAGAAGAGAGACGAGAGAGAGAAGAACGAGAACGAGAGAGAGAAGAACGAGAAAGAGAAGAGAAACGAGAGAGAGAAGAACGAGAGCGAGAAAGGGAGGAAAGAGAGAGACAACATGAACTAGAAGTGTTGCGATTAGGTGGTGGTCGGAGGCAAACAACGGACACCAGTAGCTTCGATCCGGTACGCAACATCAAAATGGTCCCCAAATTCCATGAGAAGGAAGTGTCAAAATTCTTTGCAGCCTTCGAGAAAGTCGCTGCCTCTTTGGAGTGGCCAAGGGAGAATTGGGCCATCATGATACAGTCAGTTTTGACTGGGAAGGCCCAAATCGCCTACTCTACGTTATCCCTTGACGACTCCAGCGATTACGATATGGTGAAGAAAGTGGTGCTCATGGCGTACCAATTGGTACCTGAGGCATATAGGCAAAAGTTCAGAAACCTGAAGAAGACCTCAGAGCACACTTTCACCGAATTCGCCACCATCAAGGAGCGACTTTTTCAAGAATGGTGTGCCTCTCGGAAGGTGGAGACCAGGGAAGACCTCGAACAGCTGATTCTGCTCGAGGACTTCAAGGATTGTTTGTCTGGAGACCTCAAGACATACTTAGAAGAGCAGCAGGTGGAGACCTTGAGTGCAGCAGCCACCATGGCTGAAGAGTATATCCTGACTCATAGGCCGTCTGCTAAGTACGTCCCAAGGAATTACCAGCGCCGGTTCGACAGACCTCATGATGAAGAAGAAAGGCCCGTCCCACAAAGTGCTAAGAAGACGCCCCCAAGTAGCCCCCGAAGAACAAGTCCTAGCAGTCCGAAACACCGGAGCCCGAGGAGGAATATGGTGTGCTGGACTTGTGGGCAGAAAGGGCACATAGCTGCTAGGTGCCGAGGCAGAAGAGGTGGCAGCGCACGAAGGGAGGTGATGTTGATGAGCTGTGGAACATCACCAGCAGGAAGCCAGTCGACGACGACGCAGGAAGAACCCAGATTGTTTTCCCCTCACACTTCAGGCGGGTATGTATCGAGTGATCATACTGGTAGATCTGTAGTAGTGCTCAGAGATAGTGGAGCAGCCCAGTCCCTGATCATGAAGAGCTCGGTACCCGAGGGAGTAAGTGTGGACGGGAGACAAGAGGTTGTCCTGATTGGGTTTCCAAGGACGCAGTACATCGCCCCCTTAGTGCCAGTACATCTCAACTCGCCTTATTTCAGCGGCACATGTGCGTTGGCAGTAGTCGATACCCTCCCTGTGGCTGGGATTGACGTGGTACTAGCCAACGACTTGGTGACCGATTGGAGCACCAATCGTCCCAAGGTTGCGGACGAGTCTACCGGAACAGCACGGTCTGAGGTAACAGGCAATGGTAATGTCCAGGTAAAGACAGACCCGGATGTAAACATATTTAATTTGTCCTCTCACCCGCAGGTCGATGATATTCTAGCAGAGACTTCTAATTCTTCTCTCGACAAGGAACATGAGGTTAAGAAGGCAGAGGTACCTGAGCTAGAAGAGGGGCCTCGTGTGCAGGCACCCGCGGATACCAACGAGTCTGGAGCGAAGGTGGATGTGTGCTTGCGGTATGGCAAGTTACAGCATGTAGTGAACCAGCCAGAGATTCCCCAGACGTCAGAGGTATGTGAGGTGTGTTCTAAAGGTCTAGTGCCCTCTTTGGTCCAAGCCAGGCTAGTGGATGGTGCCGGCTATGGACATGCCAAGCTCAGGAAACTTATCCCTCGACTTACCAAATGTTTCCTATCGGTATTTTGTTTGTTTTTCGTATGTGTTCTTGTTTGTGCTCTCAGTGAGGACCGGTGGACGACCCGACGAATGATGGCTCCCATGAACATCGCGAAGAGGTCCCAGGGATTGGAGAGTTGTACTGCAAGTGTTGCAGTTGAAGAAGGGACCTGGGAGGTAATAGATGATACAGGAGGTACGATATGTGATAATATGAGTGACTGTTTCCGACAGGTTGACACCCCCCGCGTGACTGCTGAGCCTCAACACAGCGTTATACGGAACGTTGGTCGACCTGACGGGGGCAGAGCGAGTGCCATCTTCGGTGAGCAAGCAGCCCTGTTGGAACTAGGTGTGGGCCTAGTAGAGGAGTGTATAGTAAGTACTGACTTGCCCATTGTCGCTATCACTCTGAATTATCAGACCCCTGTATTCCAGGTTCCTGTCTCCCTGAAGGACCACCGGACCGGTACTAGAAATACCGTCTGGGATCAGCCATCATCGGTGCCACGACGCAGGGAAGTGTCGAGACGCCCCAGGTCGTGTCTACATCGATCCTTCCTTGAGACATGTGAGATGACGCCCCTGCTTGACATCGCAGTGGAGACGTGGAAGGTTACGCCAGACAGGACATCGCCTTCAATCTGCAAGTTCCCATTGTGCCGGAATTGCCCAGTAGGACAATTCTGTAGACGAGACAGCCTCGCAATTCCAGATCATAAAGCATGCGTGTCCATTTGGAGTTGTGTCGTCGTACTAATTTGGTTGGTGTTTCTTTTTATAGAACCCCAAACCAAATTCTTTTTGGTGGGGAGGTGTTACGAACCCGGATCCAGCGTCCGAGCCGGGAGCAGTGACAACCACGCCATCTGTGGGTCAGCTCCCGAAACCCCCGCCAAACGGACGACGACACCTGGTGAGGACAGCGTGTATTGGCCTCGAGGACCAGTTTCCAGTCTGGTTCAGCGCTCAACACCGCCGCTCCTGACCTCTGGTGAGGTGGTGCTCCGACGACAGCGCCATCTATGGACTGGATACGTCAGGTGTTTGCGCCCGCCACCGTAAGTGAGGAGTATTAGTGTCCCGGTTATTAATGACGTGTCTGCTTACAGAGCCGACCTGGGACCACTGTGTTGAAGGTGGAGTCAGTCTACCCGAGGCAGCCAGTCTCCATACTGTGAAGTTTGCTGCAGCTATTGTGACGTCGTCCCCCCCGGAAGAACACTGTGGTGTGTTAGCCTGCCAGTGGAGTGGCAGTGAAAGGATTTACCCGGGACCGACGGTTGGAGACGATAATCCACTGGGGTATTGAGTACAGGAGGGTGATTGGTGATATCACACGAGACTCCTGTCTAGGGCGTACCCCTTTTATCGTTCGTGGAGTGGCCGTACCAGCCTTGGTGGCTCAGTACCTGCCAGCAGACCTGCTGGACGTGGACGTGTGGTTGACGGCCTCCACGACGGTGCCCCCAGTGGACCTGTGTTGTGGCTGACCTGTGGCCAGGGTAGGCTCGGCATTCTCAGAGGACACGTCTTGAGGCCACGAAGAAAGCACCGCGGACTCAGCACCTAGCTTCTTAATCAAGAGTCTTCAGCAGAAGACTAGTTTGTGCATGATCCCCTTTGTAAAGTGTTAATACCCCTCCCCCTTGTGTACTCTTTTATTTTATATATTTAAATGGTGATGGTGAACATTATAATATTAAGTTCTTAACTTTCTTTCCCTACTCCCTTTTAAATTACTTGTGTCACGGATCTCATCCCTTGATAGCCACTACTGGCTTGGGAAAGGATACCTATATCTTCCTCTAACAACATCAGAGTAAGGACCCCGTTGCGTCCCGAGAGGGCCGTAACACATAGTCATCATGACAATTACACTCCTACCATCGTCATCATGACGATTACTCTCCCAACATAGTCATCATGACTATTACACGTCTATCATAGTCATCATGCACATTACTCTCCCAACATAGTCGTTATGACTATTACACTCCCAACATCGTCATCAGTACTATTACACCCCCATAATAGTCGTCTTGACTATTACACTCGCAACATAGTCGTCATGACTATTACTCTCCCAACATCGTCATCAGTACTATTACACCCCCATAATAGTCGTCATGACTATTACACTCACAACATAGTCATCATGAACATTACTCTCCCAACA
This sequence comes from Procambarus clarkii, assembly GCF_040958095.1. Classification (NCBI taxonomy): domain Eukaryota; kingdom Metazoa; phylum Arthropoda; class Malacostraca; order Decapoda; family Cambaridae; genus Procambarus; species Procambarus clarkii. The sequence goes on along the minus strand of NC_091150.1, from coordinate 56,222,721 downwards.
TAGTCGTCATGACTATTACACTCCCAACATCGTCATCATGACTATTACACCCCCAACATAGTCATCATTACCATTACACTCCCAACATCGTCATCATGACTATAACACTTCCATCATAGTCATCATGACTATTACTCTCCCAACGTCGTCATCATGACTATTACTCTCCCAAAATCATCATCAGTGCTATTACACCCCCATCATGGTCGTCATGACTATTACGCTTCCAACATCGTCATCATGACTATAAAAGCTCAACATAGTCATCATGACTATTACACTTCCATCATAGTCAACATGACTATTACATTCCCATCACAGTCATCATGACTATTACATTCCCATCATAGTCATCATGACTATTACATTCCCATCACCGTCATCATGACTACTACACTCCCATCATAGTCAACATGACTATTACATTCCCAACATCGTCATCATGACAATAACACTCCGAACATCGTCATCAAGACTATTGCACACCCAACAAAGTCATCATGACTATTACACTCCCAACATCGTTCTCAAGACTTACACCCCCAACATAGTCATCATTACTATTACACTCCCAACATCGTCATCATGATAATAACACTCCCAACATAGTCATCATGACTATTACTCTCCGAACATCGTCATCATTACTATTACTCTCCCAACATCGTCATCATGACTATTACTCCCCAAACATCGTCAACATGACAATTACACTGCCAACATAGTCGCCATGACGATTACACTCCCAACATCGGCATCATGCCTATTACACCCCAACATAGTCATCATTACTATTACACTCCCAACATCGTCATCATGACTATAACACTTCCATCATAGTCATCATGACTATTACTCTTCCAACGTCGTCATCGTGACTATTACACTCCCAACATCGTCGTCATAACTATTACACTCCCAAGATCGTCATCATGACTATAAAATCTTTACATAGTCATCATGACTATTACATTAACATTAGTCATCATGACTCTTACCCTCCCAACAAAGTCATCATGACTATTACACTCCCAACATCGTCGTCATGAGAATTACTCTCCCAACATAGTCATCATGACAATTACACTCCTACCATCGTCATCATGACGATTACTCTCCCAACATAGTCATCATGACTATTACACGTCTATCATAGTCATCATGCACATTACTCTCCCAACATAGTCGTCATGACTATAACTCCCCCCAACATCGTCATCATGACAATTACACTGCCAACATAGTCGTCATGACTATTACACCCTCAACAAAGTCATCATGACTATTATACTCCCATCATCGTCGTCATGACTATTACACTCCCAACATCGTGATCAAGACTATTACACTCCCAACATTGTCATCATTACTATTACACTCCCAACATAGTCATCAATACTGTTACGCTCCCAAGATCGTCATCATAACTATTACATCGTCATCATGACTATTACATCGTCATCATGAATATTACACTCCCAACATTGTCGTCATGACTATTACACTCCCAACATAGTCATCATGACTATTACTCTTCGAACATCGTCATCGTTACTATTACTCTCCCAACATCGTCATCATGACTATTACTCCTCTAACATCGTCATCATTACAATTACACTGCCAACATAGTCGTCATGACTTATACTTCCAACATCGTCATCAAGACAATTGCACACCCAACAAAGTCATCATGACTATTACACTCCCAACGTCGTCATCACGACTATTACTCTCCCAATATTGTCATCAGTACTATGACACCTCCGTCATAGTCGGTATGACTATTACACTCCCAACATCGTCATCATGACTATTGGGATGACACCCAATTACACACACCTAAAGATTACACCCCCAACATAGTCATCATGACTATTATACTCCCAACATCGTGATCATGACTATTACACCCCGAACATAGTCATCATTACTATTAAACTCCCAACATCGTCATCATGACAATAACTTTCTCAATATAGTCATCATGACTATCACTCTCCGAACATCGTCATCATTACTATTACTCTCCCAACATAGTCGTCATGACTATTACACTCCCAATATCGTCATCAAGACTATTGCACACCCAAGAAAGTCATCATGACTATTACACTCCCAACATTGGCATCATGACAATCACATCGTCATCATGAATATTACACTACCAACATCGTTGTCATGACTATTACAGTCCCAACATAGTCATTATGACTATTACTCTCCCATCGTCGTTATCATGACTATTTCTCTCCCAACATCGTCATCAGTACTATTACACCTTCATCATAGTCGTCATGACTATTACACTCCCAACATCGTCGTCATAACTATTACTCCCCCAACATCGTCATTAGTACTATTACACCTCCATCATAGTCATCATGACTATTACACTCACATCATAGTCATCATGACTATTACATTCCCATCATAGTCATCATGACTATTAAACTCCCAACATCGTCTTCATGACAATTACTCTCCCAACATAGTCATCATTACTATTACACTCGAAATATCGTCATCATGACAATAACACTCCCAACATAATCATCATGACTATTCCTCTCCGAACGTCGTCATCATGACTATTACATCGTCATCATGAATATTACACTCCCATTATCGTCGTCATGACTATTACACTTCAAACATCGTCATCATGACTATTCCTCTCCGAACATCGTCATCATGACAATAACACTCCCAACATAGTCATTATGAGTATTCCTCTCCGAACATCGTCATCATTACTATTACTCTCCCGACATCGTCATCATTACTATTACACCCCGATCATAGTCGTCATGACTACTACACTCCCAACATAGTCAACATGACTATTACACTCTCAGCATAGTTATCATAAGTATTACACTCCGAACATAATCATGATGACTATTCCAACATGGAAATGCCTGGTAATGATTCCCAGCATCATCATCGGTACAAATAGTTAAAAAAAAAAAAAAAAAAAAAAACGATTATGTACTGTAGTTCGGGTAACACCATCACCACCTCTACTTGCGGGCTGTTCATGCGCGTGCCACCTCTTTGGTGGCTTAATCTTCATCAATCTTCACCACCACTATCATTCCCCCCCCTCCCCCCGTCACTCCCCGATGGTCACCATTTACACCATCACAACTAAAACCACTATTCCCACCCATAGCCTCGCACAATGACTGGTTAGTATTACTATATTGCCAGTTAACTATATTTTGTGTTATCTAGGATATAATTTTGGGTAGTAGTGCTGGATGGTATGGCTAAGTAGGAATCATAATAATTATACTCTCCCGTGACCAAGTAGATAGAGCGACAGGGTTCCAGTCCCTCCTAAGGCAGAAAAATGAGGTGTATTCCAGTGACAGTCTGCGTCTCCTCGGGCTCTCCCAGGGTGTTTGAAGTATACACAATGAGGCCTGGGGAGTGGGAGAGGTATGCTGCAGTTGAGCAGCAATACACAGTACTCGATGCACAGAAACAACTTGCTGCACTCGCCCTCGGCAAACGTGAGACAAAGGTGTTACAACGTAAAAATAAGGACAAAAAAAATGAAGTAAAAGAGCGCCGCCAGAGGATGGTGAGGATTACACTGGATAACGGGAAGGTTCCCCCACGCCACCCTCCTCCCACCCGCGCCATCGTCTCCCACTGAACACTGCGAGAATGCAGGATTTATATTATTTAATTGAATTTAATTTATTTTAATTTTAAAGTGGACTGCTTTTTTAATATTTACTCTCCTAGGTGTTTATCCATGCACGTAGCGAGCCTTTAACTGTACATATAGCTTATATAACAATTGGTGGTTATAAATAAACTACAGTATAATGTGTGTTAGTTTTATTGTAACCGTATAATGGGTTAGTGTAATTGGTAAAAAAGCCTATTGGGGAAGCCAGAGCATGCAAGGTGTCTGTGGTGTCTTGTAAGTGGTTCAGCTCTCTTTGACTTCTCATGGATAACAAGCTTACCTGTCAACAAGTTAGGCTATAACACTTGCACTAACATGTAAGATGATATGATATTGGAGTATTACTGTGTTGTAGCAGTTTAAAGTGTTGTATGGTAATATTGTAGATTATATGTCTTTTATTATGAATGTTTTAATTTATTAAATGTTTTATATGATAGCTGGCTTTTGCTCTTTTCCTGGGGAGGTTTCCTGGAATGCGAGGGAGAGAGAGAGAGAGATATGACTGTGGATATGGTGACAGAAGACACTAATTCAAGAAAAGGGGATGTTAAGATATCATTCCAAACAAGGAGAGAGTGTGGAGTCACGGCGGCTTGAGTTGGGTATGTGCACAAGATAACGAGTCCAGTTTTGGAGGCGCACCCGTAAATACGATTAGTGGAAGTAGACCGTCCATTTTGCTTTTTCCCAAGCTGGTCTATGTGTCGTGTTTTTTCCCATAAAACATCAATGGCCGGTCAATGTGTCGTGATATTTTTCCGTGAAACATCGATGGCCGGTCTACGTTTCATGATTTTTGTCTGTGAAGCATCGATGGCCAGTCTATGTGTCGTAATTTTTTTTCCCTGGGAATGCAGGGTTACTCTCCTAGGTCGAGCCATTTCGTTCAAGGGGGTTAAAAGGTCGGGCCCTGTCTTGGGTGTTTTCCGTTACCCCAGTGACCCTGCACAGACATCGCCAATGGTCAAATGACGTCATCAGCTAGCCAGTCTTCATATCCCCTGAATAAGTCAGTTTTCTATAATGGCATATTTAAACCCATTTTCTTAATGTTCTCGATTTTTCAAAGTTCATTTCCGAGATAAGATCGCATATTGGATATAAGAAATTAAATTGCACAAGGCCTTTGCAGGATTTCCTATTTACTTCCAATTTATGTCAATAAAAATATCAACTAGCACTATAAGATGAACTGCAGTAGGCCTATTCCCTATTTAATTATATACACCCTTTCCTCTCAATTCATACATTCATTCACGCCACTCTATCAATATTCCAAAGGACTTATTTGCTCACCTTATATATATAATGTCCATCTAAGGATTGTTTATTGAACATGAGAAAGGTTGAAATCCACTATCACCCTATCGTATGAAACAAGGGGAGCAGCACAGAGCAAGAACTATTATGAATTTCACATGCGACAGCGATAATATAACGTAAAAATCGGGCATAAGAACACTACTGAAGCCCCTATTGGAGTCTCCAGCTGAATGCGGATATTTTTGCCATTATATAATTTAAAAAAACAAAACAAGCTATAACATCACTCAGCTATTTTCATTTAAATCCTCCCTCACTGCTAGTCCTGTGAACACCTCATAATCGCTCCAAAATCACCTTACTGTATCATATAATAAATCAAAATACTCATTTGGTGTATCTATATATGAACTACAATGAGTAGAAGCTGTTTCACATGTTTTGAAATAGGCCTTCTATAGTTACCTTCATTCTGATGTTCTCATCCCCAATGCGGTTTGATCCATCAATAGGGTGCGTTCCGAGGAGGGGCCCCTGCCTCTCATTAGCACATTCCTTAATCTCCTAATGGCTCAACTGTTCGCTGTGTCATCACAGGCTAAGCTATGATGTCTTATATCCATTTATATCGTACCTCATTGTATCATTGCTCATATTTATTTTAATATTCAGTTCATCAACCCCACCAAACCAACCTAACCTATAATAAACAAAAGCATTCTATAGTAATAAGATCCATTGTTGTTTTAGCGACGTCACAAAAGCTGTCCCAGTATAGGGATAAAATATGGACACCCATTAACAGATGGGTATCAAGGTCAACACCAACCAGACATTTTCAACTATGAGTGACGTCACAAAGATGCGCAATGAGGCCTTGGTACCCTACTTTAATGTAGTTTATTTAATGTTATTATTCAAAAAATGGCTAAAGTAACTTTTCCCACCTAACCTAACTTCAACAGAGGTGTAAGAATATACATTTTATAGGTTTTTATTGTTTTTATTGGTAATAAAAGTTTACATTCAAGTCTTAACAAAAAAAATTACAGTGGGAACGAGGATAATTTTTCAGATGTTGGTCATAGCAATCCTAGTGCTTGAATAATTTTGTGTGGAAGACCAGTTCCTCTGCCACATCAAATCTGGAACAATAAATAAAAATCTTATGAACAACACAGAATAATAATAATAATAATAAAAATAATAATCCGGCAATAATATGAAAGACAATATATAGTATACATCCAGAAAGGCATACTTACAGCTCAGTAATATGACGAATCATCACACAGTGATAGACATTTTCCTGTCCATCTATGCAAAATGTCTTTTTGTAGTTAGGCATTGAAAAATTGGTATATACGAATTGAATTATCTTCCTATCGCTCATATTATATTCTCCATATTCAAATAAAGTTTTAAATATATGTAGTGCAACTCTCAAGTTTAGGCTGCATAATTGATATACGAAAAACATGGCATAGGCTCCACAATAATAGGAGTCCATACTCTGTATGCGTTTTGTGAACACGTATACTCTATAATCTTCAAAAAAAGAAAGGAATTCTTGTAAATAACGTGAATGGAATTCCATCTTCACCCCAAAACTGTCTAACAGGGCGACAATAGTTTCTGAAGGTTAATTGTGTACATATTCAGTCATCCAATGACTGAATATGTCATTGAAGGCAATGACCCATCATCGTTGTAGGGGATTTCTCATCTAAAGGCTGTTACAAAAGTTTGAGCAACAGGCAGGAGTAAAAGGTAAGGTAAGGTGCTCCAGTAGATAGGAGAGTATTTAAGCAACAGGAAACAGAGAGTAACTGTGAGGGGGGGGGGGGGGGGGGGGGGAAGAAATTAGAGTGGCGAGATGTCACCAGCAGGGTTCCACAGGCCTCTGTTCGTGGAAGACTCTCAGGGAAATTGACAGGGTGGACAAAGAGAAACTCTTTAGCATGGGTGGAACACGAAAAGGTGGAAACGTTGTAACCAGCTACGAGGAAAGGCTAAAGGAGCTGAACGTCACATCCCTGGAAAACAGAGGAGTAAGATGAAACATGATAACCACCTACAAAATTTTCAGGGGAATTGACAAGGTGGACAAAGACAAACTCTTTAGCATGGGGTGGAACACGAACAGGTGGAAACGTAGTAACCAGATGAGCCACAGAGACATTAGAATATTTTTTCAGTGTCTGAGTAGTTAACAAATGGAATAAATTAAGTGGATTGGAGTGGAGGCAGACTCCATACACAGTTTCAAATGTTGATATGATAGAGTTCAGTAGCACACAAACACATATTAGCACACACCCACACACACGCAGTAGTAGGCCGCTGCCGGTAAGAGAGACACGTGTTGGTGAGGTCCGCGGAGATTCCTCAAATACTCGGGACATTGAAGGAGTATAAAGGCTAGATCATAGTATTTGGCCTCTCGCAGTGTTTAGCAAGCAGGGTGCAACGTAGCATAGGCATATCGCAAGCCATAGAGCAAAGAAACCAAAGTGGAGCTAGTGGCATCACCGGTGCATATACAGTGTGGAGAACCGCATGGAGCAACATGACCTGATGGTTGTTGTTGTTGATGAGTTAAGGGGCGACGACGATAGTGGGATCGGATGCGCCCCGGCGTACCCGTTAAGGGTTAATCGCGAAGCCAGGAAAGGCGAAGCGTCAAGCCAAAACGCGAAACAAGTGACGCCAAGCACTAGAAACTAATATGCCATACGGCAAAGGAACACACAAAGGGAAAGGCACGAGCACATAATATAACAGGGCAAACAAACAGCCAGAGGGGCACACAGCATGGCATTTAGGAAATACACAGGAAATTAGTGGACATACTTGCCCGGGAACCTGGCCCGCGGGAACCGTACATTCAACGCTTCCCAGAGCACCCACCGCCAAGGGTCGCGTCCATCCACCGGGGACGCCATAACATCCGGAACCGAGGCAACAAACACCCGCAAATAGGGGACCCAGATGGTATTACTCACGAGGCGAGAAGTTGCCACTCGCCCCCACATGAAGGGAACCTGCCCACCATGAAACTCCGGTCCGTCAGACAACAGTAACTTGGCAATCTCCGTCCAGTAACATCACGGCATCACAGACGCCAGCAACACGTCCAGGTCCCCAACGCGCACCCTCACAGGAGCGAACGGGCCACAGGGGCACCTGCGGCCCTGGGCACACCACCTGACGACAGCAGGGAACCCGGATGGCGCGCATCCTTCTGTAATGTCACCACCAGGCCACGCCCAGCACCATACTCCACACCATCCCTGGCAGCGGAAGTCACCCCACTGCAGAGAGTTTCCCTGGCGAAGAAAGAACTGAAGGCACGTCCAAGACACAGGCACCAGCACCAGCAGGTACATGTACCTCCGCCACCACTAACTGCGGAGACATCGACGCATCCGCATCCACACCGTCAACACCCACAGTCAATGAAGTCACCAACATCGGCCCAGGCAGAAGACAAACGCCGGGAACGTTTGGGCACGGATATTGTCAGAGCCGGAAGCGGACCCAGAAACACGGGTACCATGAGCTGGATGAACCGACGCCCCACACAGAACGGCAGCAGCCTCTACCACAGGGGAAACCGGGCCACACACAGCAGGAGGCTCCGCAGCCACCCCAGCACCCAGCACATCCGGGACCCAAGTCACAGACACAGGGCCAGGCGCAGCATCCGAAGACGAGGGAGAAGACAGCGACGCCACACGGGGAGCACCAGGATGGCCCACGGGAGCAGCGTGGACAGTGACAGGATCAGGCAAACCAACCGACGGTACTGCAATACCCGGAGGAGGGTCGGCAACAACCGGAGGAACGTCAGGCGTCGCCAGGGGAGCAGCAGCAGCGAATGGGATGCACACCTCCTTATCATCACCGGAGACTGCCTTCAGTCGGGAAATCCTCTTCTCGGAGCAGCTGGGGCCTCAGAGCACCCGGCAGCCTAATGCCCCAACAGGCCACACCAGATACAGGTATGAGGCTGCCGGGCATAATACACCTGGACGTAGTATCCCATTAGCCGGACAGAAGATGGTATATCCGACCGCAGGTGCATTACCAACGTTCGAATGTTTGCTCGCCTCCTAGCATACCACCCCGAGGAGAGCGTGTTCACCCACACGCTGACAACAGTACCAAACCTCCTGAAGTAACGCCGGAGGTCTTCAGGGAACTCCAGGGGCGCACCATGGACACTGACATAAGTCAGGGCACCACAGAGCCGGCATCATCCGGCAACGGACGCCCCTCGTACCGACGGGGGAAGTCCCCGTACTCCTCCTCCCTCACGAACTTGATAACAACCCGGTGGGCTGTAACAAGCTCTACACCGTAGATAGCCTGGATACGAAGCATGTCACACATCACTATCTCGATGGTCGTATATCCCGCCATACAAGTGAACTCCAGGCCCACGGAGTTCACACGCACAACTGGGGGAAGATGGCCTCCCATGTCAGAACCGCCACGTCAACATGCAGCCAGGCAGCAACAGCAGGGAGGGCAGAGACGCCCACACCACCTGGCGACCAAAATGACAAACAACCCCAACAGCCACGGAGGGTCGGCAAGACGTCCTCACTCCACAGCCGCCAACAGTTGACTCCCCATGACCTGATGGTCAGCATGGGAAGACCCGCCGTATAACTGCCTGGTTGTGCTTGTTGGATGGTGACTGGTAAGTGCCCCTCTCTCTGAAGGCTTCAACAAATGTGCAAGGTTTAAAGAATATCATATAGTAGTCACATATAATGCATTTCATTCGATAATAGAATAGTAATCTTGATAGATTGATAGAGAATGAGGCAGTAACTCACTGTGAGCTCACTGGGACCTGAATTGTGCTGTGTGTGTGTGTAGGGATTAACAAGTCAGAGTAAACCCCCCCTTTCTCCCTACACCCCTCCTAGACACATGGAGAGCTGCTGGACGTGGCAACAAGAAACTTTCTAAGTCAACACGTCAACGGACCGACAAGAAGGAGAGGAGAGGATGAGCCAGCTTTGCTTGATCTGATACTTACCCTAAATGAATCGGATATAAGGGAAGTTAAGTTGGAAGCCCCCTTGGGAATGAGTGATCATAGTGTATTGAGCTTTGAGTACCTGGTTGGGCTAGGAATTATCTCCCCCCAAAACGAACTGGGAAACATAGGGCTGGCGTACCGAAAGGGAAATTTTGTGGAGATGAATAAATTCCTAAGGGATATACCATGGGACACAGAACTCAGAACCAAGTCCGTACAAGACATGATAGACTATGTCACCCAAAAGTGTCAGGAGGTGGTAAACATGCTTATCCTTTTTACCACCTCCACCAGGTAAACAGGCCCGACCTGTTTACCACCAGGTCGGGCCGGGAGGTTTATCCCGGCCCGACAAAAAAAAAAAAAAAAAAAAAACGAGCAGCAAAAGAAGAATCCGTGGTTTTATAGGGAAAGTATGTAAGCAAAGGAGCTGAACAAAAGGGCATGGAGGAACTTCCGTAATAACAGAACACCAGAAAGTAGAGAGAGATACCAGAGAACCAGGAACGAGTATGTTAGTGTGAGAAGAGCAGCTGAGAAAAAGTATAAAAATGATATAGCTAATAAAGCCAAGACCGAACCAAAGCTACTACACAGTCACATCAGGAGGAAGACCACAGTGAAGGAACAGGTGATGAAACTTTGGACGGGTGAGAACAGGTACACAAAGAATGACAAAGAGGTATGTGAAGAACTCAACAAGAGGATTCAGGAGGACTTTACAATAGATCAAGGAGAGGTCACGGCGCTAGGAGAGGTGGCAGTAAACCACACAACCTTGGAAGCGTTCGAAATTAGAAGAGATGAGGTCAAGAGGCAGCTATTGGAGCTGGACTTGAGAAAGGCTGTTGGGCCGGAAGGAATCTCACCATGGATACTGAAAGAGTGTGCAGGAGCACTTTGTTTGCCACTCTCCAAAGGTGTATAGTAGATCACTGGAAACGGGAGACCTACCAGAAATATGAAAACGGCTAATGTAGTCCCAAAGTAAGTTGACCAGACCACACACTAGAAGGTGAAGGGACGACGACGTTTCGGTCTGTCCTGGCGCATTCTCAAGTCGATTGTGATGAGGAAGTAGAAGCAGGCAATAAATAGGCTAGAGAGAGGTGAGGAGCAAAGTGTAGTAGAGGAGATAGTAGTAGGAACTGCAGAGGGCCTATTGGCCCATACGAGGCAGCTTCTATTATAACCATCGAATGAGAAGGAGATAGTAATAGGAATAAGAAGAGGATAGTAAGGGAACGTAAAGAAAACCAAAGAACAGAAAAGAGAGAAAAAAGAAAGAAAAGGAAAGAAAAATGAAAGGGTAAGCTATGTTAGGTCACGTTTGTTAGAAAGATTAGAGCATTTAAGTATATACTGTGAAAGGGAAGAGTCCACAGCAACAATGCCAGGGCTCG
>NC_091150.1:56133793-56206293 GCF_040958095.1 Procambarus clarkii | reverse complement strand
AGCCGCCGTGGGAATTAATGAGCGATCACAGTGTACTGATGTTTGAGTATCTGGTCGAAGTAGGGTTAATGTACTCAAAGAAGGGCCCAGAAAGCAAAAGACTGGCATTCCAAAAGGGAAACTATTGGGAGATAAGGAAATTCCTAACACATATAGCTTAGGAAACAGAGCTCAGGATAAACGGTCCAAGACATGATAGACTTCACCACACAAAAGTGTAAAGAGGCAGCAGACAAGTTCGTCCCAGTACAAAGAGTAAGAAATGAAATGCAGATGAGAAACCCATGGTTTAATCAGAGATGTAAGCTAGCAAAGCAATTAAGTACAAGGGCATGGAGAAACTATAGAAATAATAGGACACAAGTGAGCAGAGAAAGTTACCAGAGCACCAGGAATGAATACGTCAGGGTGAGAAGAGAGGCAGAAAGACAATATGAAAATGACATAGCAAGCACGGCAAAGACTCAACCAAAATTGCTGGAACAGCCACATCAGGAGAAAAACATAAGTGAATGAACAGGTAATGAAGCTGAGGATAGGGGTAGACAAATTAACTACAAATGATAAGAAAGTGTGCAAGGAACTCAATAAGAAATTCCAGAAGGTCTTCACAGTAGAGCAAGGGGAAGTCCCAGAGATAAGAGAGGGAATACCTAACCAAACACTACTAGCTGAGTTTGTGATTACCAGAGAGGAGGTGAAGAAGCATCTACTAGAGTTGGATGTGACAAAGGCGATAGGCCCAGATGAAATCTCTCCATGGATACTAAAGAAAGGAGCAGAAGCACTGTGCCTACCACACTTCATGGTGTATAACAAATCAACAGGTAAGCTGCCAAAAGTTTGGAAGACAGTTAAAGTAGTCGCGATATTCAAGAATGGTGATATGCAGGAGGCACTGAACTACAGGTCAGTGTCACTAACTTGTATACCATGCAAGGTGTTGGAGAAGATTGTGCGAAAAAAGCTAGTGGAATCTGGAGCAGAAGAACTTTGAATCACAATACCAGCATGGGTTCAAGGGTTGCAAATTATGCCTCATAGGATTAATTGAATTCTATGACCAGGCAACAAAAATCAGGCAAGAAAGAAAGAAAGGGCTGGGCAGACTGCATATTTTTGGATTGCCATAAAGCCTTTGACACAGTACCACATAAGAGACTAGTGCATAAACTGGAGATGCAACAGAGGACAGCGAGTTACTGTGAGGGGTGAGGTCTCGTAGTGGCGTGAGGTCACCAGAGGAGTCCCGCAGGGGTCAGTCCTTGGACCTATATTATACCTGATATATGTAAATGATCTCCCAGAGGGTATAGAATCATTCCTCTCAATGTTTGCTGATGATGCAAAAATTGAGGAGGATCAAGACAGAGGACGATAGTATGAGGCTACAAGAAGACCTAAATATACTGAAGGAAACGTCCAACAAATGGCAATTAAAGTTCAACCCAAGAAAATATAATGAAACTAGGCGGAGGAAATAGGAGGCCAGACACTGAATATCGAATGGGAGATGAAGTCCTTCACGAAACGGAGAGAGAGAAGGACTTAGGAGTTGATATCACACCAAATCTGTCTCCTGAAGCCCAAATCAAAAGAATAACATCGGTGACGTATGCGAGGCTGGCTAACATCATAACTGCCTTCAGGAACCTGTGTAAGGAATCATTCAGAACTTTGTATACCACGTATGTAAGGCCAATCCTGGAGTATGCGGCCTCAGTATGGAGGCCGCACCTTGTTAAGTATAAGATGAAGCTGAAATAACTTCAGAGACATGTCACTACATGTCATGAGGTATGTCACAAGAACTAAGAGGCATGAGTTACGAGGAAATGCTGAGTGAACTGCACCTCCCGTCGCTGGAAGACAGAAGAGCTCGGGAAGACATGATCAGCACATACAAAGTTCTCAGAGAAATAAACAGGGTAGACGAGGATGAATGATTTAACACGGGAGGTACACGCACAAGGGGACACAGGTGAAAGCTGCGTACCCAAATGAGCCACAGAGACATTAGAAAGAACTTTTTCAGTGTCAGAGTAGTTAGTAAATGGAATGCACTAGGCAGTGATGTGGTGGAGGCTGACTCCATACACAGTTTCAAATGTAGATATGACAGAGCGCAGTAGGCTCAGTTGATTGACACTTGAGAGGCGAGACCAAAGAGCCAGAGCTCAACCCCCGCAAGCACAAATAGGTGAGTACAAATAGGTGAGTACACACACACACACACACACACACACACACACACACACACACACACAACATGGCCACTATTAACATAATAGAAAGAGCAGCTTCTGTTGCTAGCAGGAATGGATCTGGACTACTAATTATGGGAGACTTCAACCATGGGAAGATAGATTGGAAGAACAGAGACCCACATGGAGGACCAGAAACATGGAGGGCTAAGCTGCTGGACGTGGCAACAAGAAACTTTCTAAGCCAGCACATCACAGAACCAACAAGAATGAGAGGAGAAGATGAACCAGCAATGCTTGATTTGATATTTACCCTAAATGAGTGGGATACAAGAGAAGTTAAGATGGAAGCGCCCTTGGGAATGAGTGACCACAGTGTATTGAACTTTGAGTAGCTGGTAGAGCTAGGACTTATCTCCCCCAAAAAAGAACTAGGAATCAAAAGGCTGGCATACCGAAAGGGAAATTATGAACAGATGAGAAGTTTCCTAAGTGGGACACAGACCTCAGAGATAAGTCCGTACAGGGTATGATGGACTATGTTACCCAAAAGTGTCAGGAGGCAGTAAACAGGTTCATCCCGGCCCAAAGGGAAAAATCCGAGAAGCAACAGAAGAATCCATGGTATAATAGGGCATGTATGGAAGCGAAGAAACTGAACAAAAGGGCGTGGAGGAACTTCCGGAATAACAGAACACCAGAAAGCAGAGAGAGATACCAGAGAACCAGGAATGAGTACGTCAGGGTGAGAAGAGAAGCAAAGAAAAGTTTTGAAAATGATATAGCAAAGTCAAGACCGAACCAAAGCTACTCCACAGTCACATCAGAAGGAAAACAACAGTGAAAGAACAGGTATTGAAACTTCGAACAGGCGAGGACAGGTATACAGAGAATGACAGAGAGGTGTGTGAAGAACTCAACAAGAGGTTCCAGGAGGTCTTCACAATAGAACAAGGTGAGGTCACTGTGCTAGGAGAAAGGGAGGTAAACCAGGCGGCCTTGGAAGAGTTCGAAATTACGAGAGAGGAGGTCAAGAGACACCTGCTGGATCTGGATGTTAGAAAGGCTGTTGGTCCAGATGGGATCTCACCATGGATACTGAAAGAGTGTGCAGAGGCACTTTGCTTGCCACTCTCCATAGTGTATAGTAAATCACTGGAGACGGGAGACCTACCAGAAATATGGAAGACGGCGAATGTGGTCCCAATATACAAAAAGGGCGACAGGCAAGAGGCACTGAACTACAGGCCAGTGTCCTTGACTTGTATACCATGCAAGGTGATGGAGAAGATCGTGAGAAAAAACCTGGTAACACATCTGGAGAGAAGGGACTTCGTGACAAATCGCCAACATGGGTTCAGGAAGGGTAAATCTTGCCTTACAGGCTTCTCTTCCCCTCTCTATATATAGAAAGGGGAAGACTTAGGTGGAGTGGGGGAGAGTGGGGGCTTAGGGGGGCGGGGAAGAACGGAGGGCTTGTGGGTGGGAGAGACGGGAGGGCATGTGGGAGAAGGGAGGGCTTGTGGGATTGGGGTGAAGGGAGGTCCTGGGGAGAGGGGTGAGTGGGAGGGGGGAGGGTGCCCTAGGTGGGTACTTATTGGGGGGCTGACAGGGGATGGGGCAGGTTGGGTGTCTGTTGGGTAGAATGTGGGGGTGGTGCCCCAGTCCCTGTGGCTGTTGCACTGTTTGAGGAGGGTTCTCCACTCCCCTCTGGGATTGTAGGGTTTGGGGTTGTGGTACTCTGATTCCTTTCTCTCTCCCTGCGCTCCTTCCTCGCGTCTGCTGCCTTCTTTCTCTCTTCCCTTGTCATATCCCTCTGCAGTAATACTTTTTTGAACTTCTGAACATTTGCTAGATGGCTCTTCCTTGCTAACAGTTCCTCTTTCGTGATTTCGCTCATGAATACCACCTTTATCATTCGGTCTCTGTCTTTCTTGTACTTTCCAAGCCTGAAAACCTTTTCAACATTTTGGTCAGTTCCCTCCATCCTTACCTCTTAAAGGATCTCGGTAACTACGTTTTTGTCTTTGTCTCTCCGCTCCTTTGGGCTGGTCCCTGTTTGCTCTTTAATGCCTGCTACTACTACTGCTCTTTTTCTCTCTATCATCTGGCTAGTACATCTAGCTGCTTCCTGAGAGGAAGCCACTTCCATGGGAACTTCCCTAACTGCAGACCTAGCTTCAAGGCTCTTTTTAAGCCTTTCAGCAAATGAGAGCTGGGTTGTGATGGTCCCCTCCACAGTAGTATTCCCATCTCCCTGAGGTACGGTTTGTGTCTGGTATTGCGGAGGATTCTCCTTTAGGCATCTTATCTCCTCCTTTGCTGCCCCTAGTTCATCCTGCAGGATTGCTACTGTCTCCCTCATTACCCTCAGTCCCTCACTGAATTCATCCCGCATTTGCTGGAGTACTTCCTTCATTCAGTCTTCCTGTTCCATCCCATCCTCTGAGTTTGTTCCAGCCGTTATTATCCTCCTGCGTTTGGCACCCCGAGTTCGAGTCCCTGCCATGTTTTCCCTATGAGAGAGAGAGAGAGAGAGAGGGAGAGAGAGAGAGAGAGAGAGAGAGAGAGAGAGAGGGAGAGAGAGAGAGAGAGAGAGAGAGAGAGAGAGAGAGAGAGAGAGAGAGAGAGAGAGAGAGAGAGAGAGAGAGAGAGAGAGAGAGAGAGAGAGAGAGAGATGTAACAAACTAGGCTGTTGTAAGAATTATTCCAGAAGGTTCCAAAAGTTCGAGTAGGGACCTGACCTCTCAACAACGCCCAGTCCCCTGGGAATTAGCAGGTCTGAGTCACAAATGGCGGGCATCTTTGTTCATAGCTGCGTATAATGAACCATCCTATAGTATTCAGTAATTTAGAGAAAATTAGCCTTTATTCATTTTGCATTAAAATTGTATTGTATAATAGTACTGGATACAATATCAAGAGTATTCTAATTATTGAGTTTAAGTCACCATCAGTGACGTCACGAATCAGATCTAACTTTTAAGGCGGAGTGACCGGCGGTCATAGGTCAGCAGGGTTGACATGTCTAGTATTTCTCAAAGTTCAATTAACCATTTTTGTGATCGGGAACAGCTTTGCCGTTAGATGTTTGTGTAATCTAATTAAAGTAAAATAATTCAACCAGTCTGGATCAATTAAGTACAACAGAGGTTAATTGTTATAACTTAAACCTTGCTAGTAACTGGGTAGGACTTTGACTAGGCGGAAGGATACAATACCCTGTCTGGGGTAGTCCAGACAAGGAAAAAAATTAGTGTGATCTGCCGAGCAGCTGGGAGAGGTCAAACATCTTACCTCTCCCCAACACCAGCCCAACACCTAGAGCTGGAAAACATAGAGGTATAGTTGCTATGGTTATGTATAGAAATAGTCTCATTTGCCATTCAGGTCAAGTAGGGAGTGTTAAAGTGATAGGGAGTGAACATATTTAGATTTTTGTTTTAGTTTTCTTTTAATAAATTAAGTTAATAATTTGCATTTTTATTGTCTCCATTTGGTTATGTGTATACTTGTCCTGGTCACGTGGTCCACACGAGGCAGAGTTGTATTGGGCGCCGATTCTAACATCGAATCGGAATTATCATTACCGTGTAATTTATTCCACACTCAAGGTCATCGTATATAGTGGGGATCAAGCCCCAAGGTTGATTAATTAGCGTGATCGATCCAGACCTCGATCATTGCTCTTGTTTTACTGGTCTGGTGGTGGCAGCATAGAGGCGACTCTAGGGTTTTGCTCAGAGCTTAGGTCACGTCATACTGGGTGTAGAATCCTAAGTTGGTCAATCGTCTTAGGACCACGTGGCGTGGAGTTGGCTTTGGTAAAAGTTTTGGAGTCCCTTGGTAGAGAATAAAAAGTAAGAATACGGGTAGAGGGCAAAGAAAGAAGGAAGTAGAGAGAGAGGACCCAAACCCGGGGTTACAATGGTGGCAGCGGTGAAATATGAACATGTTGATGTTGGACACTCAAATATTTGTCAAATTTTATTAGTTAGGTTAGCTTTTGTTTGTGGCATGAGTTGAATTGTGGGTTTGGATACTAAACCTCGTGAATTTTAACAAATTAACAAGGTTTACTAAGTGCTTGTGCGGGGGGGTTGTAACAAACTAGGCTGTTGTAAGAATTATTCCAGAAGGTTCCAGAAGTTCGAGTAGGGACCTGACCTCTCAACAACGCCCAGTCCCCTGGGAATTAGCAGGTCTGAGTCACAAATGGCGGGCATCTTTGTTCATAGCTGCGTATAATGAACCATCCTATAGTATTCAGTAATTTAGAGAAAATTAGCCTTTATTCATTTTGCATTAAAATTGTATTGTATAATAGTACTGGATACAATATCAAGAGTATTCTAATTATTGAGTTTAAGTCACCATCAGTGACGTCACGAATCAGATCTAACTTTTAAGGCGGAGTGACCGGCGGTCATAGGTCAGCAGGGTTGACATGTCTAGTATTTCTCAAAGTTCAATTAACCATTTTTGTGATCGGGAACAGCTTTGCCGTTAGATGTTTGTGTAATCTAATTAAAGTAAAATAATTCAACCAGTCTGGATCAATTAAGTACAACAGAGGTTAATTGTTATAACTTAAACCTTGCTAGTAACTGGGTAGGACTTTGACTAGGCGGAAGGATACAATACCCTGTCTGGGGTAGTCCAGACAAGGAAAAAAATTAGTGTGATCTGCCGAGCAGCTGGGAGAGGTCAAACATCTTACCTCTCCCCAAGACCAGCCCAACACCTAGAGCTGGAAAACATAGAGGTATAGTTGCTATGGTTATGTATAGAAATAGTCTCATTTGCCATTCAGGTCAAGTAGGGAGTGTTAAAGTGATAGGGAGTGAACATATTTAGATTTTTGTTTTAGTTTTCTTTTAATAAATTAAGTTAATAATTTGCATTTTTATTGTCTCCATTTGGTTATGTGTATACTTGTCCTGGTCACGTGGTCCACACGAGGCAGAGTTGTATTGGGCGCCGATTCTAACATCGAATCGGAATTATCATTACCGTGTAATTTATTCCACACTCAAGGTCATCGTATATAGTGGGGATCAAGCCCCAAGGTTGATTAATTAGCGTGATCGATCCAGACCTCGATCATTGCTCTTGTTTTACTGGTCTGGTGGTGGCAGCATAGAGGCGACTCTAGGGTTTTGCTCAGAGCTTAGGTCACGTCATACTGGGTGTAGAATCCTAAGTTGGTCAATCGTCTTAGGACCACGTGGCGTGGAGTTGGCTTTGGTAAAAGTTTTGGAGTCCCTTGGTAGAGAATAAAAAGTAAGAATACGGGTAGAGGGCAAAGAAAGAAGGAAGTAGAGAGAGAGGACCCAAACCCGGGGTTACAGAGAGAGAGAGAGAGAGAGAGAGAGAGAGAGAGAGAGAGAGAGAGAGAGAGAGAGAGAGAGAGAGAGAGAGAGAGAGAGAGAGAGAGAGAGAGAGAGACAGAGAGAGAGAGACAGAGAGAGAGAGACAGAGAGAGAGAGAGAGAGACAGAGAGAGAGAGAGAGAGAGAGACAGAGAGAGAGAGAGAGAGACAGAGAGAGAGAGAGACAGAGAGAGAGAGAGAGAGAGAGAGAGAGAGAGAGAGAGAGAGAGAGAGAGAGAGAGAGAGAGAGAGAGACAGAGAGAGAGAGAGAGAGAGAGAGAGACAGAGAGAGACAGAGAGAGAGAGAGAGAGAGAGAGAGACAGACAGAGAGAGAGAGAGAGAGAGAGAGAGACAGAGAGAGAGAGAGAGAGAGAGAGAGAGAGACAGAGAGAGAGAGACAGAGAGAGAGAGAGAGAGAGAGACAGACAGAGAGAGAGAGAGAGAGAGAGAGACAGAGAGAGAGAGAGAGAGAGAGAGAGAGAGAGAGAGAGAGAGAGACAGAGAGAGAGAGAGAGAGAGAGAGAGAGAGAGAGAGAGAGAGAGAGAGAGAGAGACAGAGAGAGAGAGAGAGACAGAGAGAGAGAGAGAGAGAGACAGAGAGAGAGAGACAGAGAGAGAGAGAGAGAGAGAGAGAGAGAGAGAGAGAGAGAGAGAGAGAGAGAGAGAGAGAGAGAGAGAGAGAGAGAGAGAGAGAGAGAGAGAGAGAGAGAGGGAGAGAGAGAGAGAATGTGTGTGTGTGTACTCACCTAATTGTGTTTGCGGGGGTTGAGCTCTGGCTCTTTGGTCCTGCCTCTCAACCGTCAATCAACAGGTATACAGGTTCCTGAGCCTATTGGGCTCTATCATATCTACACTTGAAACCGTGTATGGAGTCAGCCTCCACCACTTCACTTCCTAATGCATTCCATTTGTCAACCACTCTGACACTAAAAAAGTTCTTTCTAATATCTCTGTGGCTCATTTGGGCACTCAGTTTCCACCTGTGTCCCCTAGTGCATATGCCCCTTGTGTTAAATAGCCTGTCTTTATCTTCCCTATCAATTCCCTTGAGAATCTTGAATGTGGTGATCATGTCCCCCCTAACTCTTCTGTCTTCCAGCGAAGTGAGGTTTAATTCCCGTAGTCTTTCCTCGTAGCTCATACCTCTCAGCTCAGGTACTAGTCTGGTGGCAAGCCTTTGAACCTTTTCCAGTTTGGTCTTATCCTTGACTAGATATGGACTCCATGCTGGGGCTGCATACTCCAAGATTGGCCTGTCATATGTGGTATACAAAGTTATGAATGATTCCTTACACAAGTTTCTGAATGCCGTTCTTATGTTGGCCAGCCTGGCATATGCCGCTGATGTTATCCTCTTGATATGGGCTGCAGGGGACAAGTCTGGCAATGTCAACACCTAAGTCTTTTTCTCTCTCTGACTCATGTAGCATTTCATCTCCCAGATGATACCTTGTATCTGGCACTCCTGCTCCCTACACCTATCTTCATTACATTACATTTGGTTGGGTTAAACTCTAACAACCATTTGTTTGACCATTCCTTCAGCTTGTCTAGGTCTTCTTGAAACCTCAAGCTGTCCTCCTCTGTCTTAATCCTTCTCATAATTTTGGCATCGTCCGCAAACATTGAGAGAAGTGAATCTATTCCCTCCGGGAGATCATTTACATATATCAGAAACAAGATAGGACCGAGTACAGAGCCCTGTGGGACTCCACTGGTGACTTCACGCCAATCGGAGGTCTCACCCCTCATCGTAACTCTCTGCTTCCTATTGCTTAGGTACTCCCTTATCCACTGGAGCATCTTACCAGCTACACCTGCCTGTCTCTCCAGCTTATGTACCAGCCTCTTATGCGGTACTGTGTCAAAGGCTTTCCGACAATCCCACACACACACACACACAATGTGTGCGTGTGTGTGTGTGTTTACAGCAATGACCCCGGTCCTATTTCCCTATCATTCCTAGTATTAAAATTAGGAATAGAATTTGCTTCCACAACCTGCTCCTTAAGTTCATTCCATTTTCCACTACACTCACGCTAAAAGAAAACTTCCTAACATCTCTGTGACTCATCTGAGTTTCCAGCTTCCACCCATGTCCCCTCGTTCTGTTACTATTCCGTGTGAACATTTCGTCTATGTCCACTCTGTCAATCCCCCTGAGTATTTTATATATTCCTATCACATCCCCCCTCTCCCTTCTTTTTTATAGTGTCGTAAGCCACAGTTTCTGCAGGCGCTCTTCATACCCCATACCTCGTAACTCTGGAACGAATCTCGTTGCAAATTTCTGAACCTTTTCCACTTTCCTTAAATGCTTTTTCAGATGGGGACTCTATGATGAGGCGGCATACTCTAAGACTGGCCTCACGTAGGCAGTGTAAAGCGCCCTAAAGGCCTCCTTACTTAGGTTTCTGAATGATGTTCTAACTTTTGCCAGTGTAGAGTACGCTGCTGTCGTTATCCTATTTATATGTGCCTCAAGAGATAGATTAGGTGTTACGTCCACACCCAGGTCTCTTTCTCGCGTCGTCACTGGTAAGCAGTTTTTCTTCATTGTGTGCTGTCCCTTTGGTCTCCTATCACCTAGTCCCATTTCCATAACTTTATATTTGCTCGTGTTGAGCTCCAGTAGCCATTTCTCTGTCCATCTTTGCATCCTGTTCAAGTCCTCTTGGAGTATCCTACAATCCTCATCTGTCACAACTCTTCTCATCAACTCTGCATCATCCGTGAACATTGACATGTAGCACTGTGGAGAAATGCCCGACAGACCACTGGAACATTATCTAACACAGTGCACAGTTACAAACCCATTAAGATTTCAACTTAGATTCAACAGTGCAGAAGAAGTTGTTAAACACATATGGCAAAATCTTACTGAAGCGACCAAACGAGTCATAAATACTCATACTCCGCCCAAGTTAAAGAGAAACAAGCAACACTTAGTGGGCCAGCCAGAGGCTTAGGGCCCGTGCAGGAATATCCCTGCAAAAAAAAAAAAAAATGACATGTAGGACTCTACTTCTGTAAACATGTCATTAACGTATATTAGAAAGAGAATTGTACCCAGCACCGATCCTTGAGGTACTCCACTCGTTACTGTTCGCCAGTCCGACTTCTCGCCCCTTACCATAACTTTTGGCTCCTTCCTGTTAGGTAGCTCCTTAACCATGCTAGGGCCTTTCCTCCCACCCCCGCCTGTCTCTCGAGTTTGAAAACAGCACTCATGTGCGGCACTGTATCAAAGGCCTTTTGGCAGTCCAGAAATATGCAGTCTGCCCAACCTTCACCTGTCCTGTCTTATCCTCATTATTTTCTGATAGAATTCCAAAAGGTTTGTTAGGCACGATTTCCCTTTCCAGAACCCATGTTGATGTTTGTTCACAAACCTAACGTTCTCCAGGTGCTCAACAAGTCTTAGCCTAAATATTCTTTCAAGTATTTTACGGAGGATGCTTGTCAGTGATACGGGTCTGTAGTTAAGTGCCTCCTCCCTATCTCCTTTCTTGAAAATCGGTACAACATTTGCCCTTTTCCAGCAATTGGGCAATTCTTCCGACATAAGTGATTCATTAAAGATCCTTGCCAGAGGTATGCTGAGGGCCTGCGCTGCCTCTTTTAGTATCCACGGTGATACTTTGTCTTGTCCAACTGCTTTAATTGCATCCAGTGTTGTCAACTGTTTCATTACCTCCTCTGTTGTCACCTCTATATCTGATCTATGGTAATTCATCTATGGTAATCTCTTCTAACAATGGGAGCTGCTCAGGCTAGGTTGTGAGCACTCCATGGAAACTGGCATTCAGTGCCTCACAGATTTCTTTCTCACATTCTGTATATCTTCCCTCTGTTTTCCTTAGTCTTGTCACTTGGTCGTTCACCGACATTTTTCTTCTTATATGATTGTGTAGTAATTTAGGTTGATTTTACACTTTGATCGCAATATCGTTCACATAGTTCCTTTCCGATGTTCTTCTTATATTAATGTAATCGTTCCTAGCTCTGTTGCATCTGATCCTGTTGTCCTCTGTCCTTTGTCTTCTATACTTCCTCCACTCCCTCCTGCTTCTCATTGTTGCTTCCTGACACTGTTTATTAAACCATGGGTTATTATATTTCCTCTTACTTTTTCCCTTTACTGTTGGTATAAATCTCTCTTCGGCCTCCTGGCATTTCCGTGTGACTAGGTCCATCATATCTTGGACTGTTTTTCCTCTAATTTCTTCCTCCCACTGCACTTCTCCCAGAGAGTCCCTTAATCTCCTGTAGTCCCCTTTCCTATAGTCAACTCTCCTTTCCCCGACCTCTTGTCCCTTGGTCACAAGTTTGAATTCCATCATGAAATCAAAGACTAGGACACAATGGTCACTGGCCCCTAGAGGTAATTCATGTTCCAAATTCTCGATGTCTTCTACGTTCTGGGTTGAAAATCGGGTCTAATAGGCTCGGTGCATCTCCTCCTCTTTCCCTTGTGTCTTCCTTCACATGTTGTGTTAGGAAATTCCTCTCTATAACATCTGTGTGTGTGTGGGTGTGTGTCCTCACCTAATTGTACTCACCTAATTGTGCTTGAGGGGGTTGAGCTCTGGCTCATTGGTTCCGCCTCTCAACTGTCAATCAACTGATGTACATATTCCTGAGCCTACTGGGCTCTATCATATCTACACTTAAAGCTGTATATGGAGTCCCATACACAGCTGTGTATGGAGTCCCATACTGTGGTGGAGTCCCTGTGGGACTCCACCACATCACTTCCTAATGCTTTTGTCCTAATCATTTATAATAATCCTAATCATTTGTCTACTACTCTGACACTGAAAAAATTCTTTCTAACATCTCTATGGCTCATTTGGGCACTACATTTCCACGTGTGTGTGTGTGTGTGTGTGTGTGTGTGTGTGTGTGTGTGTGTGTGTGTGTGTGTGTGTGTGTGTGTGTGTATGTGTGTGTGTGTGTGTGTGTGTGTGTGTGTGTGTGTGTGTGTGTGTGTGTGTGTGTGTGTGTGTGGGTGTGTGTGTGTGTGTGTGTGTGTGTGTGTGGGTGTGTGTGTGTGTGTGTGTGTGTGTGTGTGTGTGTGTGTGTGTGTGTGTGTGTGTGTGTGTGTGTGTGTGTGTGTGTGTACTTACCTAATTGTGCTTGGGGGGGTGAGCTCTGGCTCTTTGGTCCCGTCTCTCAACCATCAATCAACAGGTGTACAGGTTCCTGAGCCTATTGGGCTCTATCATACCTACACTTGAAACTGTGTATGGAGTCAGCCTCCACCACATCACTTCCTAATGCATTCTATTTGTCAACCACTCTGACACTAAAAAAGTTCTTTCTAATATCTCTGTGGCTCATTTGGGCACTCAGTTTCCACCTGTATCCCCTTGTGCGTGTTCCCCTTGTGTTAAATAGACTGTCTTTATCTACCCTATCAATTCCCTTCAGAATCTTGAATGTGGTGATCATGTCCCCCCTAACTCTTCTGTCTTCCAGCGAAGTGAGGTTTAATTACCGTAGTCTCTCCTCGTAGCTCATACCTCTCAGCTCGGGTACTAGTCTGGTGGCAAACCTTTGAACCTTTTCCAGTTTAGTCTTATCCTTGACTAGATATAGACTCCATGCTGGGGCTGCATACTCCAGGATTGGCCTGACATATGTGGTATACAAAGTTCTGAATGATTCTTTACACAAGTTTCTGAATGCCGTTCGTGTGTTATCCAGCCTGGCATATGCCGCTGATGTTATCCTCTTGATATGTGCTGCAGGAGATAGGTCTGGCGTGATATCAACCCCAAGTCTTTTTCCTTCTCTGACTCCTGAAGAATTTCCTCTCCCAGATGATACCTTGTATCTGGCCTCCTGCTCCCTACACCTATCTTCATTACATTACATTTGGTTGGGTTAAACTCTAACAACCATTTGTTCGACCATTCCTTTAGCTTGTCTAGGTCTTCTTGAAGCTTCAAACAGTCGTCGTCTGTTTTAATCCTTCTCATAATTTTAGCATCGTCCGCAAACATTGAGAGAAATGAATCGATACCCTCCGGGAGATCATTTACATATATTAGAAACAAGATAGGACCGAGTACAGAGCCCTGTGGGACTCCACTGGTGACTTCACGTCAATCGGAGGTTTCACCCCTCACCGTAACTCTCTGCTTCCTATTGCTTAGATACTCCCTTATCCACTGGAGCACCTTACCAGCTACACCTGCCTGTCTCTCCAGCTTATGTACCAGCCTCTTATGTGGTACTGTGTCAAAGGCTTTCCGGCAATCCAAGAAAATGCAGTCTGCCCAGCCCTCTCTTTCTTGCTTAATCTTTGTCACTGCAGCACCAGTGACTGGTGCTTCAATGCTCTTTGTCACTGGAGCATTAGTGTGTGTGTGCGTGTGTTGGTACCTAACGGAGTTGGAAAGACATGTATGCATGCGTGTGTTTGTTCCACAAACAAATTACCAGTGTATCTTAGCATGCGTTCCAGTCCCTCGTTTTCTTTCGCTGAAAGTTTCAACTCACAAAACCAAAGACACCTGCAGGAGCCCGTCCGTACACACTAACATTCCCGCCCCCATCACCGCCACTACCAACCCGTTGCTCACAACCGCCTCACCCTCAGCCTCCCGCCTACATAAGTATGTCAGTTTGTTAAACAAACTGTCTTGGAGATGTCTCTCTTGGCGGGAGATGTCTCTCCCGTCTTGGAGGACGGGAGAGACATCTCCCGCCAACACATCACAAAGGCACAGTGTGGTCACAATGCGACCCAAACGTCTTAATGTCAGAGCTACTCCACTTGACGGTCATGCTATCGGAAGAAGCAATACTTTAAAGGTCCTGAAGGACGTAACTGGCCTCAAACCTGCTGACATTACTCAGGAAGGTGAAGATATCGTGCTCTACTTTTCATGTGAAGAGGAGCTAGAAAAACTCCTCACTAACGATGCCTTTCTTCGCAAAGAGCACTACCTACATCCTCACTTCCCACGTCAGTTCCTCCCCGGAAGAACTGTTTTTACCAGCAGGACCAGCCGGGCCGGTGGATCGCTGAGCGACCTCAACATCATATCATAAACAATATCGAGGACGAAAATCCAAACCTGTCGGTATTCAACCTAGAGTTCTGCAACACCGACAAAACATCAATGAAGATTACGTTCACCACCATAGCTGCGGCCACCCAGGCTGCCACACAAGGATTCTACTGCTTCGGCCTAAAATTACCACCCCACCAAATAAAAAAGGAACGATACCATGAGATCCAACAGTGCTTTAAGTGCTACGAGCTCTCCCACCCGACCAACAAGTGTCAGCACCCTGTCCAGAGGTGCAGCCTGTGCGCACTGGACCATCACTACTCCATATGCAAGGCAACAGTCCATCACTGCTTGCTCTGTGATGGCAATCACCCCGCAATTTCCTACCGCTGCCCGCACAGACAGGAAATCATCAAGGCCCAGGTTGAAGCCAAAAGAGACAACTCGTCTACCTCCTCGACCAGAGCCCCAAGCGTTCAACTCACCACCTCAGCTCTCATTAGTCGACCAGATGACTTTCCGGTCCTACCAACATGTGGCTCCTCCCAGCAGGCGACACAGCCTTCTCATTGGGAACCCAAGGTCCCCAAGGTCCCACAGGCTCCTTCACAGCCCCCTGCATCACGTGCAGGCATTATCCCTGGTCTTCTTAAACTAGCGGAAAGGCTTGCAGGACCAGACAACCAGCGCTCTGTCAGTGAACTAAACACATTATACATAGACAATGGCCTGGCCCCCATCATAGCCACTAGCGTAAATCTCACTGCCTCCTCTAC
Source organism: Procambarus clarkii (assembly GCF_040958095.1). Taxonomy (NCBI): domain Eukaryota; kingdom Metazoa; phylum Arthropoda; class Malacostraca; order Decapoda; family Cambaridae; genus Procambarus; species Procambarus clarkii. The sequence goes on along the minus strand of NC_091150.1, from coordinate 56,190,916 downwards.
CACTCCGGAGACTACCACCAGGACGACCATGCGGTCAACTTCAACACCGACTCCAGAACCGCCCATGACCCGGGCGACACAAACAGAGGTAATTCCTTCTCCAGCTCCCAACACTCCTACCATCACTATCTCAGCAGCTGCGCTAGCAGACGTGCTGTCTACAAACGATAACAGCACCACCAACGCTCCTGAAATAGCTACAACCACCAATCAACGACACCTAAGCCTACCTAAGGCTGCGAGGCGAAAGACAAAAACGCCCACTACGGAGGTTACGGACTCCTCGGACGAGGAAATCATAGTAGGAGCTCCACCACCGCATCACAAATACGACACCGACACGGTTCAAGACTTCCTCATGGAGGCCACGTCACCAAACTCTAACGACAGCACTGCTCAGCCAAAGTCGCAGGCAAAGAAAAAAACGGAAAACCTAGAGGTCCACACTAACCCCACCAGCTCCATAACTGGTATAGCCAGCCCCCCAAAACCATCATGAAGACCCCCATCCATCGCCACAGTATCTCTAGTATCAGCCACTGATACAGATAATGGCTCCAAAGAGCCTCCACTTACGGGCTCACCATAGCCCGTGCTACTGGAACTTATTGTTCTGAGCAGCGAATCTTAAACTACAACAACAACAGTTAAAAAAAATGGACTTGAAACGGACCATTAAAAACAAAGAAGATAGACGATATCAACATTTTCGGCAGCCTCTTCCATGTGAAGAATCGAATCTAAAGATATTCATTGAAGGACAACCAGTTAAAAAATCAGCATGTGACTCGCAGAAGCTCAAAGCAGTCATAAAACGACAAATGGAAACCATCTCAAGACCTACAACCACTCACATCTTCACAGACGGAACAGTTGATCAAGAAAGAAGTTCTGCTGTGGCAGCAGTTTACACTACCAACCATGAAGCTTACTGGAGCATGAATAGTGGGTGCTCAACATTGCAGACAGAATTATGTGCCCTGAAGCAGGCAATAAACTATACAATTGAGAATAATTTCATGATGTCATCATTCATACCGACTCTAAATCTTCGCTCCAGGCACTGTTATCCAGTCAACACAGATAATATACAACTCCTCACATAAATCCAACATATAGGAAAAGAAGCCCATAATCTAGGGCTGTCAATCACCCTAAATTGGGCAGACTCACTAGAAAAAACTGCCACTGCTCTACCTGCTATACAGGTTCAAATACCTCCAAGTTTTTCACAGATTAAGGAGCAAATCAAGAAGAAAATACTCCCACCTATCAAAAGTCGCCACAGAGCCAAAGTAGCGGAAGGAGGATCCACTGCGATATGGAACGAACAAGCCACTGGGTACTACTCGTTCAAGCCTGACAAAAAGATATCCAGAGACATTGTAGTAGCCATACACAGACTCAGACTTGGTTACAAGTGCTGCTGGAGGTAATAAACCCAGTAGTTAAAGAGTGTCATATCTGTGGAACAGAAGCAGAGGCGCCACTATTGCACTACTTACTGGAATGTGAAGCTACTGAAGCCCTGCGCATCAAACTCAACATTAATCCAACGACAGCAGCTGCATTAGATGCACATTCCACAGCCACTACAATGATTAGAAAAGCCGTTAAAGAATGGGACTCACTAGTGAACATTCTGCACCTACATCCGCCACCAAGATAATGTTATTAAAACGCGACTAAAACAGAAACGAAAAAGAAACATGGAAAAAGGAGGAAACCCCACCTCCATTTAAAATTTTGACCCAAATATATCAGAGTAACAAAGTTATCGCAAATAACCGAACTCAATTACGGGCTCACCATAGCCCGTGCTACATGGACATTTCGTCCTGAGTAGTTAAATCGAAAATAACAACAACAACAACGTTAAACATACACAGTTACAAGTTACAGCCCCGTTCCTGTGCCAGGTAAGTCCACTACGGGCTCACCATAGCCCGTGCTACTTGCAACTTTTATTTCCGAGTAGCTGAATTTAAAACAACAACAACAACGTTAAACACAGATGCATTGCGCGCCCAACACCGCCCCAGTAATAACCATCAGAAATTTATTGGATGTGAGGCATGCCCATTAACCCAAAATTTATACCCAGAGTCTCAAGACTTTAAAAAAAAGTTCTTGAATAATTTCTGTTTTCCTTTGGCTGTTGCATCCATCAGCCAATCAGTGAGCAGTACGTCACGGCCCGCGGTAGATGCCTCATTACGATTGGCCAACAGATTAAACTTCCATTGAGAAATATTGTGTCCGAGGGAACAATGTTTAATACGTCTGTTGCATGATAACGTCCGGTAGCCTCACTAAACCGTGTAGGGCGTGTGATCATGGGCATTATATTATTGATTATCTCCCTTAACTATCCCGCGCCTGGGGTTATAAAGTTAAGAAAATTAGCTTTGAGATTTATAAGCGTTTCCCGCCAAAACCTCCATTGTTTCTTATCTTCCATTGCTCTAATTATTTATTTTTTTATTCGCGTTTCATTAGCGTTCGTAACGTAATAATGAAAATTCAGGAATGTATACATAAAGGCGGCGAAGTGAAGAAAGTATTTTAATACGACCAAAGGAATTTATTAATGGCTCTACGCTTTCAGAAGGGTGCCAGATGTTCAATAATACTCGGGTAAATTTGGAACTATTTTTATTATTAATTAGTTTTGCAAATGTAATATTTGTAATATATATATATATATATATATATATATATATATATATATATATATATATATATATATATATATATATATATATATATATATATATATATATATATATGTCGTACCTAGTAGCCAGAACGCACTTCTATGCCTACTATGCAAGGCCAGATTTGCCTAATAAGCCAAGTTTTCATGAATTAATTGTTTTTCGTCTACCTAACCTACCTAACCTAACCTAACCTAACTTTTTCGGCTACCTAACGTAACCTAACCTATAAAGATAGGTTAGGTTAGGTTAGGTAGGGTTGGTTAGGTTCGGTCATATATCTACGTTAATTTTAACTCCAATAAAAAAAATTCACCTCATACGTAATGAAATGGGTAGCTTTATCATTTCATAAGAAAAAAATTAGAGAAAATATATTAATTCAGGAAAACTTGGCTTTTTAGGCAAATCGGGCCTTGCATAGTAGGCCGAAAAGTGCGTTCTGGCTACTAGGTACGACATATATATATATATATATATATATATATATATATATATATATATGTCGTACCTAGTAGCCAGAACGCACTTCTCGGCCTACTATGCAAGGCCAAATTTGCCTAATAAGCCAAGTTTTCCTGAATTAATATATTTTCTCTAATTTTTTTCTTATGAAATGATAAAGCTACCCATTTCATTATGTATGAGGTCAATTTTTTTTTATTGGAGTTAAAATTAACGTAGATATATGACCGAACCTAACCAACCCTACCTAACCTAACCTAACCTATCTTCATAGGTTAGGTTAGGTTATGTAGCCGAAAAAGTTAGGTTAGGTTAGGTTAGGTAGGTTAGGTAGTCGAAAAACAATTAATTCATGAAAACTTGGCTTATTAGGCAAATCGGGTCTTGCATAGTAGGCTGAGAAGTGCGTTCTGGCTATTAGGTACGACATATATATATATATATATATATATATATATATATATATATATATATATATATATATATGTCGTACCTAGTAGCCAGAACGCACTTCTCAGCCTACTATGCAAGACCCGATTTGCCTAATAAGCCAAGTTTCCATGAAATAATTGTTTTTCGACAACCTAACCTACCTAACCTAACCTAACCTAACTTTTTCGGCTACCTAACCGAACCTAACCTATAGAGATAGGTTAGGTTAGGTTAGGTAGGGTTGGTTAGGTTCGGTCATATATCTACGTTAATTTTAATTCCAATAACAAAAAATTGACCTCATACATAATGAAATGGGTAGCTTTATCATTTCATAAGAAAAAAATTAGAGAAAATATATTAATTCAGGAAAACTTGGCTTATTAGGCAAATCGGGCCTTGCATAGTAGGCTCAGAAGTGCGTTCTGGCTACTAGGTACTACATATATATATATATATATATATATATATATATATATATGTCGTACCTAGTAGCCAGAACTCACTTCTCAGCCTACTATGCAAGGCCCGATTTGCCTAATAAGCCAAGTTTTCATGAATTAATGTTTTTTCGTCTACCTAACCTACCTAACCTAACCTAACCTAGCTTTTTTTGGCTACCTAACCTAACCTTACCTATATATATAGGTTAGGTTAGGTTAGGTAGGGTTGGTTAGGTTCGGTCATATATCTACGTTAATTTTAACTCCAATCAAAAAAAATTGACCTCATGCATAGTGAAAAGGGTAGCTTTATCATTTCATAAGAAAAAAATTATAGTAGATATATTAATTCAGGAAAACTTGGCTTATTAGGCAAATCGGGCCTTGAATAGTAGGCTGAGAAGTGAGTTCTGGCTACTAGGTACGACATATATATATATATATATATATATATAGATATATATGTCGTACCTAGTAGCCAGAACTCACTTCTCATCCTACTATGCAAGGCCCGATTTGCCTAATAAGCCAAGTTTTCATTAATTAATGTTTTTTCGTCTACCTAACCTACCTAACCTAACCTAACCTAACTTTTTTTGGCTACCTAACCTAATCTAAGCTATAAAGATAGGTTAGGTTAGGTTAGGTAGGGTTGGTTAGGTTCGGTCATATATCTACGTTAATTTTAACTCCAATAAAAAAAAATTGACCTCATACATAGTGAAAAGGGCAGCTTTATCATTTCATAAGAAAAAAATTATAGAAAATATATTAATTCAGGAAAACTAGGCTTATTAGGCAAATCGGGCCTTGAATAGTATGCTGAGAAGTGAGTTCTGGCTACTAGGTACGACATATATATATATATATATATATATGTCGTACCTAGTAGCCAGAACGCACTGCTATGCCTACTATGCAAGGCCCGATTTGCCTAATAAGCCAAGTTTTCATGAATTAATGTTTTTTCGGCTACCTAACCTACCTAACCTAACCTAACCTACCTTTTTCTGCTACATAACCTAACCTAACCAATAAAGATAGGTTAGGTAGGGTTGGCTAGGTTCGGTCATATATCTACGCTAATTTTAACTCCAATAAAATAAAATTGACCTCATACATAAGGAAATGGGTAGATTTATCATTTCATAAGAAAAAAATTAGAGAAAATATGTTAATTCAGGAAAACTTGGCTTATTAGGCAAATCGGGCCTTGCATAGTAGGCTGAGAAGTGCGTTCTGGCTACTAGGTACGACATATATATATATATATATATATATGCGAACAAGTGGATCAAGTGGTCAAGTGGATTAAGGCGTCTTGTACATACCAGTTGCGTTGCTCCTGGGAGTATGGGTTCGAGTCACTTCTGGGGTGTGAGTTTTCAGTTATATATATATATATATATATATATATATATATATATATATATATATATATATATATATATATATATATATATATATATATATATATATATATATATATATATATGTCGTACCTAGTAGCCAGAACGCACTTCTCAGCCTACTATGCAAGGCTCGATTTGCCTAATAAGCCAAGTTTTCATGAATAAATGTTTTTTCGACTACCTAACCTACCTAACCTAACCTAACCTATAAAAATAGGTTAGGTTAGTTTAGGTAGGGTTGGTTAGGTTCAGTCATATATCTAAGTTAATTTTAACTCCAATAAAAAAAAATTGGCTTCATACATAATGAAATAAGTAGCTTTATCATTTCATAAGAAAAAAAATTGAGAAAATAAATTAATTCAGGAAAACTTGACTTAATAGGCAAATAGGGCCTTGCATAGTAGGCTGAGAAGTGCGTTCTGGCTACTAGGTACGACATATATATATATATATATATATATATATATATATATATATATATATATATATATATATATTGGTATATTTTGGTAGCAGTCTTTCATGTAGACATATATTATTGAATATGGCCGAAAAAGTAAGATTAACAATTCTAACACGAACTTTCTCAATATTTCTTATTGTTCTTTTCACTGTTGATGGTAATTGAAAAATCAATTCTCCAAAATTCATTTTTATTTCTAGTCTGACGCGACACTTGAACGCGTTTCGTAATAACTTATTACATTTTCAAAGACTTTAGTTTACACACACACAACTATAACTTGCAAACAATGTTTAAACAGCTTTGATTTTATACCTGCATTTGGGTGAGGTGATATGTTACAACAGCTTTGGATGAGGTGAAAACAAACTTTCAACACAAGACAGAACACGAAACAATAGGTATAATATTTTGTAAGTTAAAGTGAAGAATGGAAGAAACTGCAAAGGGCCTATTGGCCCATATTTCTTGATGCTTCTATATTGGTGCGGAGTCTTGAAGTGGGTAGAATATAGTTGTGCATTAATAGGCTGTTGATTGCTGGTGTCGACTTCTTAATGTGTAGTGCCTCGCAAATATTAAGCCGCCTGCTATCGCTGTATCTATCAATGATTTCCGTGTTTTTTGTTAAGACTTCTCTGGTGATGGTCTGGTTGTGAGAAAAGATTATATGTTCCTTAATGGAGCCCTGTTGCTTATGCATCGTTAAACGCCTGGAAAGAGATGTTGTTGTCTTGCCTATATACTGAATTCTTTGAGGCTTACAGTCCCCAAGTGGGCATTTGAAGGCATAGACGACATTGGTCTCTTTTAACGCGTTCTGCTTTGTGTCTGGAGAGTTTCTCATGAGTAGGTTGGCAGTTTTCTTGGTTTTATAGTAAATCGTCAATTGTATCTTCTGATTTTTGTCTGTAGGGATAACGTTTCTATTAACAATATCTTTCAGGACCCTTTCCTCCATTATATGAGCTGTGGAAAAGAAGTTCCTGTAAAATAGTCTAATAGGGGGTACAGGTGTTGTGTTAGTTGTCTCTTCAAAGGTTGCATGGCGTTTCACCTTCCTTCTTATGATGTCTTCAATGAAACCATTGGAGAAGCCGTTGTTGAATAGAACCTGTTTTACCCTACAGAGTTCTTCATCGACTTGCTTCCATCCTGAGCTGTGGCTGAGAGCACGGTTGACATAAGCGTTAACGACAAGCCTCTTGTACCTGTCAGGGCAGTCACTGTTGGCATTGAGGCACATTCCTATGTTTGTTTCCTTAGTGTAGACTGCATTGTGGAAACCTCCGCTCCTTTCCATGACTTACATCTAGAAAGGGCAGTTTCCCATCCTTCTCCATCTCGTAAGTGAAACGCAACACAGAATTCTGCTCAAATGGCTCGTTCAGCTCCTGCAGATGTCTGACATCAGGTACCTGTGTAAAAATGTCGTCAACATACCTGCAGTATATGGCCAGTTTCAAGTTCATGTCGACTAAGACCTTTGTTCGATGGTACCCATGTAGAAGTTCGCAAACAGGACACCTAGGGGAGAACCCATGGCGACCCCATCTGCTTGCTTATATATGTGCCCATTCGGGCTCAAGAAGGGTGCCTCTTTAGTACAAGCTTGGAGTAGTTTCCTTAGAACGTTTTCTGGTATGTCAAGAGGAGTACAGGCCGGATCACGATACACTCTGTCTGCTATCATCTCGATTGTTTCATCCACAGGTACGTTGGTAAACAGTGATTCTACGTCCAACGAGGCTCTTATTCCTGTGGCCCGTGTTCCCCGCAGTTTGTCAACAAATTCCTTTGGAGACTTCAGGCTGAAGGCGCAAAGGACATAAGGAGTCAGCAAGCCGTTGAGTCGCTTCGCCAGTCTGTATGTGGTTGTGGGTATCTGGCTGATGATTGGCCGAAGTGGGTTTCCAGGCTTATGTGTCTTGACATTTCCATACGCGTATCCGGGTTTATATTCCCCAATAATCTTTGGCAGGTGGAGTCTGGATTTCTAGGCGTTCACAGTTTCAATCAATTTGTTGACCTTTGCCTTCAATTCGGCTGTAGTGTGTTATGATCTCAGCCTACAGGAGAAACGAGTCTCCCTCCTTGAGAGTTATTCAGCAAGCCTGACCTAACTAGAAGGTCTAGCAAATATTGAGGTGATAACCCATATGAAAAATGGTATGGTGGATTCAATGAACAATTTAAGATTATGGGCAGTGAAGAAGGAAACATATAGATGACTGGCTAGGAGATGTGGACATTTTGCTGGAGGCGTGAGGCTCGCTTCTGGAGGGGCTTTGACCTCACTTGAGTGCCAGACATCGCAGGGGAAAGCTGCGCTCCGTTGAGCTTCTGCCAGAAGGGAACCCCTAGTGATATATCTCTAAGAGAAGAGAAGTGTGCAGACGTGCCAGCTGTGGAACCGAGCTGGGAACGTTGTGGTCTCAAGTCCTGGTCGACGAAGTGTTTATTAAATCGCCCAGAGGCATTATTGTGGGCCGTGGAAGCGCCGTGACCAGACGCCGTCAGAGGGAGAAGCGCCCTTGACCAGTTAATCTGTGGTAAGCACGATATACGCCAGTTCATAGTGATTGCTTGTAGTTGGTCGTGTGCCCAGCGACAGTAGCGATGTTTATTTATAAGTTAGACATGTTTTAATAAGGCAGAAAGCCTGAATTAGGAGAGTGAAGAGGGAGGAACACGGAGCGACGTCCGTCCCCTCTGAGCTCTGACAGACGACTGAGGGAGCCCTGCTCCTGACGGAGGAAGACCCTCCCAGCGAGTGAGGACCGCCGCCAGGCGAGGTGGAGTATGGACCAGCCCAAAACGGCGAAGTCCACTCTCACTGTATATAGAGGACAGATAGAGGTTGGATACAAACATATTGTGTGAATATTTTTGTTTATGTGTTAAAGGGGAAACATTTTTATTGGAGTGTCGATGGGTTGCAGGTTTGTCTTTGGGGAAGAAGTTGCTGAGAACTTCGAAGCCAGCACAGAAGGAGTAATTGATGAGACTCCAAGGTAGTGAAGCAGAGGACCTCGAGCTGTGAGGAGAAGCAGTGAAGAGGAGTGTCACGTGCTTCTGTAGAGGTGGAGAAGCACCATAGTTGCTCGAGGAAACTTCATGGTGTAGCAGCCAAGAGAGCTGTGGAGGAACCTAGCAGAAGGGTGAAGCACCGTAGTTGCTCAAGGAAACTTCATGATAGCAGCCTGGAGGAGCTGCAGAGGATCCTGGTAGTGAAGCCCGGAAGAACCTGAAGATATCAGGGTAGTGAACTTCCAGAGGTGGAAGGGAAGTTCTGGTGGATTACTTGTAGGGAGTTGATAGTGTTTGGTTGTCATTAGTGTGCAAGACGCAGTGAGAGGTGAGTGGTTGTTTACATTCTTATGTCAAGGAGTGTTTTATACTGAAGTTTAGAGTTACAGACGTAGGCTGGATTACCTGCGGTTGTATGCGTTCTAGGACTGATAGGGTGATCGATTGGTCATTGCAGTGTAGCAAGGAACATTTATGCTGATATATGTTATTGCATTCAAATGCTGATTTTCTTTGTACACATTTATATATATATATATATATATATATATATATATATTTATATATATATATATATATATATATATATATATATATATATATATATATATATATATATATATATATATGTATTCTCTTGCTGATGGTGCAACAGTGTATGTTGACTTGATCAACTTGAGGAGGTTGATAGTATCAGGTGGTGAACCAGGAGATAGGATACCACTTGATAAGCTGATGGTAGAGTTCTGGTGGTGTTGGAGTGCCACCTGATTGTAATATTATAGAGTATAGGATTCATTATTATTATATGTGTGTATGTATCGTGTATGTGCTTTGTCCAGTAAATGTATTCCAATTTGCTGGTGTTTGCCCTTGTCCTAGTGAGGCTTCCCAGGAGGTAGTAAAGAAGGAGAGAGAGAGAGAAAGAACCAAGAACCACTGCTGTGGACAGGGTAAGAGGTAATACTAGTAAGTCATAGGGGATTGAGGAGATCATACCTCATAAGGAGAGAGTGGGGAGTCACAGCGGCTCGAGTGGGTGTGTGCACGTGACAACGAGGCTAAGTGTTGGAGCCGCATCCCCTAAACGTGTGACGCTGAGCCCCTCTCCAAGAGCCAGAAGCGCCAAGGGTGATCTCCTAGTATAAGCACTCTACCGAGTTGTGGGTTGGGTTATCCATAGAGAAGGATCAACGACGACAACACCAACCAACCCACAGACTATAATAAGTATCCTTCATTACCCTTTGGAATTTAGTTTGGTCAGAGAGAATGAGGTTCATTTTCGCCAGATATTCGTCTAGGTTAGGTTAGGTTAGGTAGGTTAGGTAGTCGAAAAAAAATTAATTCATGAAAACTTGGCTTATTAGGCAAATCGGGCCTTGCATAGTAGGCAGAGAAGTGCGTTCTGGCTACTAGGTACGACATATATATATATATATTGTTGGGGTTTACCGGTGAGCAACCGTAATCAGCACTAATCCTGGCAAGGTCGCCAATGTTGGGGTTTACCTTTTACCCTTACTCTGGGTGAGCAACCGTTACGCTCAACGTCACTCACCATAGCCCTGCAGGTCTTCACTCTAATCCTATCGGTGCCACTGCACGCAAGGAGAGTATCCCAGTCAATCCCAACCGGCCTCTGATTGAGAAGGAGTGGGAACACAACTCGTTCACTTAACTGTTATGTGCCCGCCCCAACAATAGGGCTTTACTATTAACCACAAGGTCGCCAACTGGTGTTTTCGGTGTCCAGTAACACGTCAGTGGACTGGTTGAATTTGTGGTATCCTTGGCAAGGTCACACTCAATAGATCAGGATATCAGGCAGGTACTTACTTTTATCACTCTTTGCTTTCAAGTATAATATAGCCACAAGATAAATGGAGGGGATGATATAAACACAAAAGTATTTTGTATTTTACTTAAAATTCATTCAAAGATGTCACAAGGTCATATCAATAAACAATCAGCTGATACAGGCGGGAGTCGGTCGTTCCCACGTATATTATACACTCACTGCGGTGGCAACACTCCCCCTCTCGTCAATGTCACAATCAGCTGAGCGCCCCCCTTCCGTGCGAAAGTTTATTGCTTGTTTCTCTAGCGGCACGCGCGCTGTTTCTTTAAGTTCTCAATGATCACTAGAAGTTCGTACACTCGATATTTGCAACAACAGCACGTATTACTTCGCTACACTGTTCTCGGGCTCAAACAATCGTTTCTATAATAAATGTGACAATAATTCACTATAATGGTTTTACACACTGCCCTTCATTTCAATGATATCTTATGAAGTATTTAACACTGGAGTTCTCAGTACTTCCTTTCGTGTGCGACCACACAATAAATCACTGCACTCGCAAATGGTTATTCAATGCATGAACATAGACATATATAATATAGATAAATCAGACATCAATAAATGGTAAATAAATAGTTACTGGGCACATAGCCTAACTTCCAAATACTGGCATGATATTATATATAATTTCTCACTATATGTTCACATCAAAGTCTCATGAAAGACATTCTCAACACATTAAATTCCTCACTTATTCCGGGTGCCTGTACACACCAATAATAATATATATAAGTATCATGAGTACTCTTGATAGTACTATTCTGCACACTGGTGCCTTACTGTGACATTGGTGAGCCTTGCTCATGACATACAAAATCTTCAGGCTAAATAATATAGCTGAATAATATAGCTGACTAAAGGGGAATGGGGAGGGAAACTAGAAACACCTACTTCCACCTATCCTCCGATGAGAGTTGAGTTGTAGCTCCTGGTCCTCGTGTTGGGAACGCCCCCACACACACGTTGTCGTGTCCTCCAGGAACCCAATCGCTGTCCCACCGTTTAGCGCGTCGTCTCCGTGCCTTCTTCCCTGCAGGTCCGTGCTCCTCCTCGACTTCTTGTAGGGTTGGAGTCGATCTCCTGGCCGTCGACTTCTCCCAGCTACGGCTGCCCGCCTACTTCTCGGCTGCAGTCGTCCGGATTCCCAACTAGTCCTCTTCTTCCTCTGCTACCCAGTGGCTCTGGTCAGCCACTACGCCGTCACGAATGGGTGAACTGCCTCAGACGTCGACTACGTCACTGCACAGACTTCACTTCTTCTTGCACAGTACCTGTCCTGGAGCACTTGTTGCTCAATAACCGTCGATTCCCTCTCTGGTTCATCACATGAACTAAGGAAGACCTCACAGAGTACTGGCAGACTTCAGGTGACACGTAAAATCCACGGGAGCGGGAAACAACTGTCAAACTGACAGGACCAATCATCGCACGTCCAACCTCCTTGACGTGTCGTGTTTGACTGATGGCACCAACGTGGCGCGCTGCCCGGACCCCCTTCCTTCGTGACGTCACTTTCGCCCCGGAAGGTTTTCATTGGCTCCCGGTGCCACATTGCTGTCGGTGACCAATCCGGTGTCACTGACGTCACACAGTTTTGGCGGGGAAACAGGAGAGCCAGCGCCATCTTGGCTTCCTAAAGGGCCTAAACCACAGGCCAAAATATTATTGTTTCACAAATTTCTCGGCTCTCCGAGAACACTCCTTCCTCCTACATATATCAAATTGATGCCTGCGACGTAGAGAACGCTTGGGTAAAGTGGACATGACTCTTACTGCAGGCGTGGGAGAAATATAAGGGGGGGAACACCGTCACATACCCCTCCCCTTAAAATAAGAGTCATGTCTGGTTAGTGTATACGGGATAGGGCATCTGCTACTACGTTGTCCTTCCCCTTGATGTGCTTGATTTCCAACCGGTACTCTTGCAGTAACAACGCCCACCTCGTCAGACGTTGGTTGGAGTTCTTCATTTTGTATAAAAAGGTGAGAGGGTTGTGATCTGTGAATACCAGAACAGGTCTCGCCCCTCCTCCCACGTACACATCAAAGTGCTTCAGGGCCATAACTAGCGCCAATGCCTCTTTCTCAACGGTGCTATAGGCCCGTTGGTATTTTACAAACTTCTTCGAGTAGAACGCTACTGGCCTATGTACTTCACTCCTTTCTTGAGCCAACATGGCCCCTATCCCAACGTCGCTGGCGTCTACGTACAGGATGAATCCGGCTGAAAAATCTTGGGTTATTAACACCGGGGCCTCCGTCAACAATTTCTTGGTCTTTTCAAAAGACTCTTGGCAGGCCTCTCCCCATCTCCATCGTACATCCTTGGAGAGTAGCTCGGTTATGGGATGCGCTACCGTGGAGAAATTCCTGCAGAACCCACGATAGTACCCTATCATCCCGAGGTACCTTAGCAACTCTTTACGCGTCCTGGGCACGGGGTATTCCTTAATGGCTGTTACTTTGTGATCAACAGGGGTGACTTCACCTTGGCCGATGACAAATCCAAGGTACTCTAAGTGAGCTTTCCCAAACTCGCTCTTGGCCAAATTTACAGTCAAGTTAGCCTCCTCTAGCCTTCTGAACAATTCCCTGAGTCTCTCCAGATGCGTCTTCCAATCGTCGGCGTACACGACGATGTCATCGATGTAAACTGTGCAGCCTGCGGCACCCCTTAACAGCTCATTCATCATGCGCTGGAAGCAGCTGCCGCTGTTTTTCATTCCAAAAGGCAACACCTTATACTGGTACAGCCCGTCAGGAGTTGCGAAAGCTGATATCTTCCTGGCCTCAGGAGTCAAAGAGATCTGGTAGTACCCCTTGAGCAGATCGACCTTGGATACGTACCGTGCAGTGCCCACCTGGTCAATGTAATCGCTCACTCTTGGCATGGGGTGAGAATCAGCCACTGTGATGGAGTTCACCCTCCTGTAATCTGTACAAAAGCGGTAGGTTCCGTCGCTTTTCTTCACCAACAAGCATGGGGAACTCCACTCACTTTTACTGGGCTCCGCAAGGTCGTTCTCAAGGAGATACTCCACCTCCTTTCTCATCAGCTCTCGCTTCTCCGGGCTCACCCTGTACGCGCTCTGCTTGATGGTCCTGGCGTCCCTCACCTCTACCTCGTGCGTCACACTCTTGTGTCGTCGGGGCACGTCGGTAAAGAGGGAGGCATTCTCTCTCAGTAGGTTCGTCAGGTCCGCTCTCTGTTGCCCTTCCAGATGTAGTAGCTTGTCCTTGATCTTCGCCAGACTTTCAGTGTTGGTGAGACGGGTGCCGTCCGCACTGGACCACTTTCCTTCCTCCTCCGGGAGTTCTTGGTCCACCTGCACGCACAGAACTGTCTTCTGCTAGGGATCTCGGGACACCGTGCCGTCCTGCCTGGCGGCTCCTCCTTCCACAGTGAAGAAAGGCTTCAGGCGGTCTACGTGACACACCTGTTTCTTTCGGGGTCTGTCCGGCTTCCCAATTTCATATGACACAGGACCCAACCGCCGCAGCACCTGGTATGGTCCCTCGAACTGCGACTCGGTCACCCTACCTTTACCTGGCAGCAAAACCATCACTTGGGACCCGACCTGGAAATCCCTCTGCGTAGCTCTCTTGTCGTACCACTCCGACATCTTACACTGCGCCTCCTTCAGGTGTTTCCCAGCTAGTTCCTTCGCTAGAGTGAGACGTTCTTTGAACTTCTGGACATATTCATTCACCGTTCCCACGGTCGCTCCCGGTGTCCATTGTTCCCTCAGCATGGACAGAGGACTTCGCACCTCGTGTCCATACACTAGCTGAAAAGGTGAGAATCCTAATGATTCTACCACCGCGTTACGTATGGCAAATAACGCGGGGTATACAGCCTCATCCCAATCAGCCCCCTGTTCTGCGCAGAATACTCTCAGAACGGTCTTCAAGGTGGAATGAAATCTTTCGATCGCCCCCTGCGACTGCGGTCGGTAGGGCGACGACCGAATCTGAGTCACTCCCCAACCTGTCACCGTCTGTCGGAACCACTTAGACTGAAATATACTTCCGCAGTCTGTCTGAATCTCTCTGGGCATCCCCACCCAAGAGAAAAATCGTTGTAGTTGGCCGGCTACTCCTTTCGACGTCAAACGTCGCATCGGGACGGCTTCTGGAAATCTGGTGGACGCACACATTATCGTCAGCAGGTAGGTATTCCCTCGCTTCGTCCTTGGCAAAGGACCCATCCCGTCAACTAACAGACGCTCGAATGCAGGCCCAAACGCTGGAACAGGGATCAATGGGGCCTTCGGTATCGCGGATTGGCTCTTCCCGGCCCTCTGGCACGGTAAGCACGTCTTGCAATAGCGCCTCTCCTCGGCGTCCATACCTGGCCAGTAAAAATAATCCCTGATCCTTCGCAGCGTCTTGGTCACCCCCAGGTGACCTGCAGAGTCCACGGAGTGCGATAGGTCCAACACGGCCGCTCTGCACTGGGCCGGCAACACTACCTGGTGCCTCGTACTTAGAGACTCTTCTCTGGCCTCCATCCTCACAGGTCTCCACTGTCTCATTAGCATGCCGTCTTGAATGTAAAAATGGGTAGCCTTCTCAGGACCAACACGTCCTCCTTTGGCCTCACCAATCAATTCGGGGAACTCCATCTGCTGCAACTCTCCAAGACGAGTGCGGTCTACCCCTAGAGAACTGGTGAGGGTCACCTGCAACTCACCATTCGGGCTGCCTTCGCCCTCCGCTCGTTCTCCGGGTCCTATGAAGAGGTGATCTATTCCCAGGCTGTCGGACGTCTCCTCAGCCCCATCAGATCCACAACCTCCTTGTTCCTCGCGCTGTCTCGGCATCACAGCACAAACTGGGAACGCCACCGGGGCGATTCCCTTCTCGTCCCCACAGGCGTTCAACTCTCCGCCCGATTCCCTGTATTGCTCTAGGCACTCCTCGCCTTTCACGAGATTCGGGAGGATATATCCTCCACATGCGTCGTTTCCCAAGATGACCTGTGCCTCCATCTTGGGCATTGATGTACAGACCCCCACCACAAGGGTCTGGCAGCCATAATCGGAATTCAAAGTTACCTGGTGTAGGGGCATCCTCACTGGGCCTCCCACAGTGGTCACACTTGCCACCCCCACACTGGTACTCTCGTAACCCTCGGGGAACAGGGTTTCACTCACCAGGGTAAAATCGGCCCCAGTGTCTCTCAATATTTTCACTGGGATGGGGTCTGCGTCCCCCATCCTTACGGTTCCCTGACACACGAATGGGTGAATTCTCTTCTCCCCACTCAGCACGGGTTCATCCCACACCCTCTCGGCCATCCGGTCCTCGAACCTCACTAAAGCAACATGCCCCCGCTGCTTAGGGCGTCTGCATTCCCGCGCGACGTGTCCGATTATTCCGCAGTTGTAGCAGCGGACCCTCGCCAGAGACCATCCGCCACCACTCGCCTTAGCGCTGCCTCCAGAGGCCGTCGCTCCCTGTGTCTTTCTCGCACTATTTGTCGACTCCTTTGTCGCAGCAACAGCTCCTGAGCTCTCCGCTTGGTTCTTCTTTATCGGCTCTACAGCACCTTTTGATCCTCTGTTGTCCCAACTCGAGAGGTGGGACTTGGGGGGACCTCGCTCCTGTCCTCCATCTATCCGTCCTCCTATAATTCCTACTGTTACCGGAGTATACGGGTGATCGGTGCTGTCCCTCTCGACGTGGGCGTAATGCTTCTTCTAGCATGTCGGCTCTGTCGGCTGCGGCCCTCAGATCCTTTATGTCCGCCTCCTTTACTCTCACCCTGATCTCAGGAGAGAGCACGGACATAAACTTTTCCATGACCATTAGCTCCTTGACCTCTTCAACCGACCTCGCTCCTTCAGAGTCCAGCCACTTAAGGAACTTTCTCTCCATGTCCCTCGCCGTCTCCGCATAAGACTTTCCTGGTGAACGGGTACATTCCCTGAACCTCTTCCTGTAACATTCCGGCGTGAGCTTGAAGGAATGGAGCACAGCTCGTTTTACCGCATCGTAGTTGGTGCATTCTTGGAAGTCGAGCATAGTGTAGGCTTCACGAGCTTCACCTGTGAGCCTCCCTTGAACTAGCTCCGCCCACTCCGCCCTCGGCCACCTCTTCAAAGCTGCAACCCTTTCAAAGTGGTCGAAGAAACTTTCGGCTTCATTAGGCACAAAGACCAGCAGATCTCGTTCCTTCACTCGTCGGTCTTCCTGTTGCGGCGGAGTATGTGCACCTAGTCCTAGTTCAGCTCGCTTCAGCTCCACCTAATTGTTGGCTTCTATTTCCTGTTGTCTCATTCTAGCTTCTCGCTCGTGTTCTTCCCTGCGTAGCTGTGCTTCTTGCTCTTGTTCTTCCCTGCGTAGCTGTGCTTCTCGCTCCTCACGCTTCAGCTGTGCTTCTCGCTCCTCACGCTTCAGCTGTGCTTCTGCTTCTCACTCTTTTTTGCGCTGCTGTGCCTCTCGCTCTTCACGCTTCAGCTGTGCTTCTCGCTCTTCACACTTCAGCTGTGCTTCTCGCTCCTCACGCTTCAGTAGTGCTTCCAGCTGCAACTTCATTATTTCCAGCTTAACGCTGTGCCTGCTGGCGCTGGATCCCCTGCTGCTTCCACCAATGCTCAGGTGTTCTCCCACACTGGCAGGTGTTTGGGGCCGTTCCTCCCCCAAAGCTTCGTCTCGTGCCCTGAGCTGTGCCATTATCTCTAGTCTTCTTTCTCCCACTCTGGCAGATCTCAGCTTTATCCCAAAATGATCTGCTATTGCCTGTAACTGTGCCTTGGTGCATTCCTCCAGCACCTGTTCATCTCTAGTGTCAATAAACCTTGTTACTTTATCATCCTCCATCTTGTGCTACGAGTGATAACCTGCACCTGATCTCTAATACCACTGCCAACTACCACCACTGCAACCTTTACTTCGATCGAGATCCTGGCAAGGTCGCCAATGTTGGGGTTTACCGGTGAGCAACCGTAATCAGCACTAATCCTGGCAAGGTCGCCAATGTTGGGGTTTACCTTTTACCCTTACTCTGGGTGAGCAACCGTTACGCTCAACGTCACTCACCATAGCCCTGCGGGTCTTCACTCTAATCCTCTCGGCGCCACTGCACGCAAGGAGGGTATCCCAGTCAATCCCAATCGGCCTCTGATTGAGAAGGAGTGGGAACACAACTCGTTCACTTAACTGTTATGTGCCCGCCCCAACAATAGGGCTTTACTATTAACCACAAGGTCGCCAACTGGTGTTTTCGGTGTCCAGTAACACGTCAGTGGACTGGTTGAATTTGTGGTATCCTTGGCAAGGTCACACTCAATAGATCAGGATATCAGGCAGGTACTTACTTTTATCACTCTTTGCTTTCAAGTATAATATAGCCACAAGATAAATGGAGGGGATGATATGAACACAAAAGTATTTATTATTTTACTTAAAATTCATTCAAAGATGTCACAAGGTCATATCAATAAACAATCAGCTGATCCAGGCGGGAGTCGGTCGTTCCCACGTATATTATACACTCACTGCGATGGCAACACTCCCCCTCTCGTCAATGTCACAATCAGCTGAGCGCCCCCCTTCCGCGCGAAATTTTATTGCTTGTTTCTCTAGCGGCACGCGCGCTGTTTCTTTAAGTTCTCAATGATCACTAGAAGTTCGTACACTCGATATTTGCAACAACAGCACGTATTACTTCGCTACACTGTTCTCGGGCTCAAACAATCGTTTCTAAAATATATGCTACAATAATTCACTATAATGGTTTTACACACTGCCCTTCATTTCAATTATATCTTATGAAGTATTTAACACTGGAGTTCTCAGTACTTCCTTTCGTGGGCGATAACACAATAAATCACTGCACTCGCAAATGGTTATTCAATGCATGAACATAGACATATATAATATAGATAAATCAGACATCAATAAATGGTAAATAAATAGTTACTGGGCACATAGCCTAACTTTCAAATACTGGCATGATATTATATATAATTTCTCACTATATGTTCACATCAAAGTCTCATGAAAGACATTCTCAACACATTAAATTCCTCACTTATTCCGGGTGCCTGTACACACCAATAATAATGCGAACAAGCCTGAATGGTCCCCAGGACTATATGCGAATGAAAACTCACACCCCAGAAGTGACTCGAACCCATACTCCCAGAAGCAACGCAACTGGTAACTACAGGGCGCCTTAATCCGCTTGACCATCACGGCCGTCAAAAGGAAGTGATAGCCGAGGCTATTTGAGCCACTTCCCCGACGGCAACTCGGATGGTAATCTTGGGCATAGCATTTCACCAAATCACCTCATTCTTTGGGGCACACGTGAGGAACACAAATGCGAACAAGCCTGAATGGTCCCCAGGACTATATGCGAATGAAAACTCACACCCCAGAAGTGACTCGAACCCATACTCCCAGAAGCAACGCAACTGGTAACTACAGGGCGCCTTAATCCGCTTGACCATCACGGCCGTCAAAAGGAAGTGATAGCCGAGGCTATTTGAGCCACTTCCCCGACGGCATCTCGGATGGTAATCTTGGGCATAGCATTTCACCAAATCACCTCATTCTTTGGGGCACACGTGAGGAACACAAATGCGAACAAGCCTGAATGGTCCCCAGGACTATATGCGAATGAAAACTCACACCCCAGAAGTGACTCGAACCCATACTCCCAGAAGCAACGCAACTGGTAACTACAGGGCGCCTTAATCCGCTTGACCATCACGGCCGTCAAAAGGAAGTGATAGCCGAGGCTATTTGAGCCACTTCCCCGACGGCAACTCGGATGGTAATCTTGGGCATAGCATTTCACCAAATCACCTCATTCTTTGGGGCACACGTGAGGAACACAAATGCGAACAAGCCTGAATGGTCCCCAGGACTATATGCGAATGAAAACTCACACCCCAGAAGTGACTCGAACCCATACTCCCAGAAGCAACGCAACTGGTAACTACAGGGCGCCTTAATCCGCTTGACCATCACGGCCGTCAAAAGGAAGTGATAGCCGAGGCTATTTGAGCCACTTCCCCGACGGCAACTCGGATGGTAATCTTGGGCATAGCATTTCACCAAATCACCTCATTCTTTGGGGCACACGTGAGGAACACAAATGCGAACAAGCCTGAATGGTCCCCAGGACTATATGCGAATGAAAACTCACACCCCAGAAGTGACTCGAACCCATACTCCCAGAAGCAACGCAACTGGTAACTACAGGGCGCCTTAATCCGCTTGACCATCATTTTTGATGGTCAAAATGGCCGCTCGGCCATTTTGACGGCCGTGATGGTCAAGCGGATTAAGGCGCCCTGTAGTTACCAGTTGCGTTGCTTCTGGGAGTATGGGTTCGAGTCACTTCTGGGGTGTGAGTTTTCATTCGCATATAGTCCTGGGGACCATTCAGGCTTGTTCGCATTTGTGTTCCTCACGTGTGCCCCAAAGAATGAGGTGATTTGGTGAAATGCTATGCCCAAGATTACCATCCGAGTTGCCGTCGGGGAAGTGGCTCAAATAGCCTCGGCTATCACTTCCTTTTGACGGCCGTGATGGTCAAGCGGATTAAGGCGCCCTGTAGTTACCAGTTGCGTTGCTTCTGGGAGTATGGGTTCGAGTCACTTCTGGGGTGTGAGTTTTCATTCGCATATAGTCCTGGGGACCATTCAGGCTTGTTCGCATTTGTGTTCCTCACGTGTGCCCCAAAGAATGAGGTGATTTGGTGAAATGCTATGCCCAAGATTACCATCCGAGTTGCCGTCGGGGAAGTGGCTCAAATAGCCTCGGCTATCACTTCCTTTTGACGGCCGTGATGGTCAAGCGGATTAAGGCGCCCTGTAGTTACCAGTTGCGTTGCTTCTGGGAGTATGGGTTCGAGTCACTTCTGGGGTGTGAGTTTTCATTCGCATATAGTCCTGGGGACCATTCAGGCTTGTTCGCATTTGTGTTCCTCACGTGTGCCCCAAAGAATGAGGTGATTTGGTGAAATGCTATGCCCAAGATTACCATCCGAGTTGCCGTCGGGGAAGTGGCTCAAATAGCCTCGGCTATCACTTCCTTTTGACGGCCGTGATGGTCAAGCGGATTAAGGCGCCCTGTAGTTACCAGTTGCGTTGCTTCTGGGAGTATGGGTTCGAGTCACTTCTGGGGTGTGAGTTTTCATTCGCATATAGTCCTGGGGACCATTCAGGCTTGTTCGCATTTGTGTTCCTCACGTGTGCCCCAAAGAATGAGGTGATTTGGTGAAATGCTATGCCCAAGATTACCATCCGAGTTGCCGTCGGGGAAGTGGCTCAAATAGCCTCGGCTATCACTTCCTTTTGACGGCCTTGATGGTCAAGCGGATTAAGGCGCCCTGTAGTTACCAGTTGCGTTGCTTCTGGGAGTATGGGTTCGAGTCACTTCTGGGGTGTGAGTTTTCATTCGCATATAGTCCTGGGGACCATTCAGGCTTGTTCGCATTTGTGTTCCTCACGTGTGCCCCAAAGAATGAGGTGATTTGGTGAAATGCTATGCCCAAGATTACCATCCGAGTTGCCGTCGGGGAAGTGGCTCAAATAGCCTCGGCTATCACTTCCTTTTGACGGCCGTGATGGTCAAGCGGATTAAGGCGCCCTGTAGTTACCAGTTGCGTTGCTTCTGGGAGTATGGGTTCGAGTCACTTCTGGGGTGTGAGTTTTCATTCGCATATAGTCCTGGGGACCATTCAGGCTTGTTCGCATTTGTGTTCCTCACGTGTGCCCCAAAGAATGAGGTGATTTGGTGAAATGCTATGCCCAAGATTACCATCCGAGTTGCCGTCGGGGAAGTGGCTCAAATAGCCTCGGCTATCACTTCCTTTTGACGGCCTTGATGGTCAAGCGGATTAAGGCGCCCTGTAGTTACCAGTTGCGTTGCTTCTGGGAGTATGGGTTCGAGTCACTTCTGGGGTGTGAGTTTTCATTCGCATATAGTCCTGGGGACCATTCAGGCTTGTTCGCATTTGTGTTCCTCACGTGTGCCCCAAAGAATGAGGTGATTTGGTGAAATGCTATGCCCAAGATTACCATCCGAGTTGCCGTCGGGGAAGTGGCTCAAATAGCCTCGGCTATCACTTCCTTTTGACGGCCGTGATGGTCAAGCGGATTAAGGCGCCCTGTAGTTACCAGTTGCGTTGCTTCTGGGAGTATGGGTTCGAGTCACTTCTGGGGTGTGAGTTTTCATTCGCATATAGTCCTGGGGACCATTCAGGCTTGTTCGCATTTGTGTTCCTCACGTGTGCCCCAAAGAATGAGGTGATTTGGTGAAATGCTATGCCCAAGATTACCATCCGAGTTGCCGTCGGGGAAGTGGCTCAAATAGCCTCGGCTATCACTTCCTTTTGACGGCCGTGATGGTCAAGCGGATTAAGGCGCCCTGTAGTTACCAGTTGTGTTGCTTCTGGGAGTATGGGTTCGAGTCACTTCTGGGGTGTGAGTTTTCATTCACCAATAATAATATATATAAGTATCGTGAGTACTCTTGATAGTACTATTCTGCACACTGGTGCCTTACTGTGACATTGGTGAGCCTTGCTCATGACATACAAAATCTTCAGGCTAAATAATATAGCTGAATAATATAGCTGACTAAAGGGGAATGGGGAGGGAAACTAGAAACACCTACTTCCACCTATCCTCCGATGAGAGTTGAGTTGTAGCTCCTGGTCCTCGTGTTGGGAACGCCCCCACACACACGTTGTCGTGTCCTCCAGGAACCCAATCGCTGTCCCACCGTTTAGCGCGTCGTCTCCGTGCCTTCTTCCCTGCAGGTCCGTGCTCCTCCTCGACTTCTTGTAGGGTTGGAGTCGGTCTCCTGGCCGTCGACTTCTCCCAGCTACGGCTGACCGCCTACTTCTCGGCTGCAGTCGTCCGGATTCCCAACTAGTCCTCTTCTTCCTCTGCTACCCAGTGGCTCTGGTCAGCCACTATGCCGTCACGAATGGGTGAACTGCCTCAGACGTCGACTACGTCACTGCACAGACTTCACTTCTTCTTGCACAGTACCTGTCCTGGAGCACTTGTTGCTCAATAACTGTCGATTCCCTCTCTGGTTCATCACATGAACTAAAGAAGACCTCACAGAGTACTGGCAGACTTCAGGTGACGCGTAAAATCCACGGGAGCGGGAAACAACTGTCAAACTGACAGGACCAATCGTTGCACGTCCAACCTCCTTGACGTGTCGTGTCTGACTGATGGCGCCAACGCGGCGCGCTGCCCGGACCCCCTTCCTTCGTGACGTCACTTTCGCCCCGGGAGGTTTTCATTGGCTCCCGGTGCCACATTGCTGTCGGTGACCAATCCGGTGTCACTGACGTCACACAGTTTTGGCGGGGAAACAGGAGAGCCAGCGCCATCTTGGCTTCCTAAAGGGCCTAAACCACAGGCCAAAATATTATTGTTTCACAAATTTCTCGGCTCTCCGAGAACACTCCTTCCTCCTACATATATCAAATTGATGCCTGCGACGTAGAGAATGCTTGGATAAAGTGGACATGACTCTTACTGCAGGCGTGGGAGAAATATAAGGGGGGGAACACCGTCACAATATATATATATATATATATATATATATATATATATATATATATATATATATATATATATATATATATATATATATATATATATATATATATGTCGTACCTAGTAGCCAGAACTCACTTCTCAGCCTACTATGCAAGGCCCGATTTGCCTAATAAGCCAAGTTTTACTGAATTAATATATTTTCTCTAATTTTTTTCTTATGAAATGATAAAGCTGCCCATTTCATTATGTACGAGGTCAATTTTTTTTTATTGGAGTTAAAATTAACGTAGATATATGACCGAACCTAACCAACCCTACCTAACCTAACCTAACCTATCTTTATAGGTTAGGTTAAGTTAGGTAGCCGAAAACGTTAGGTTAGGTTAGGTTAGGTAGGTTAGGTAGTCGAAAAAACATTAATTCATGAAAACTAGGCTTATTAGGCAAATCGGGCCTTGCATAGTAGGCTGAGAAGTGAGTTCTGGCTACTAGGTACGACATATATATATATATATATATATATGTGTGTGTCGTACCTAATAGCCAGAACGCACTTCTCGTCCTACTAGGCAAAGCCCGATTTGCCTAATAGGCCAAGTTTTCTTGAATTTATATTTTTTTCTGAATTTGTTCTTATGAAATGATAAAGCTATTCATTTCGTGATGTATGAGTTAATTTTGTTTAATTTGACTACACAAATGCGAAGAAGCCTAAATGGTCCCCAGGACTATATGCTCCTGGCAGTATGGGTTCGAGTCCCTTCTGGGGTGTGAGTTTTCAGTTGCATATAGTCCTGGGGACAATTCAGGCTTGTTCGCATTTGTGTTCTTCACGTGTGCCCCAAAGAATGAGGTGATTTGATAAAATACCATGCACAAGATTACCAACCAAGTGCCGGCGGGGGGGGATGGAAATAGCCTTGGCTACCATCCTCTTTTGTCCGGTCGTGTTGGTCGAGCGGTTAAGGGATCCTGTACGCCAGCAGAGTGCTCCTGGCGGTATGTGTTCGAGTCACTCCTGGGGTGTGAGTTTTCATATATAGTATATATAAATATATATATATATATATATATATATATATATATATATATATATATATATATATATATATATATATATATATATGTATATATATATATATATATATATATATATATATATATATATATATATATATATATATATATATATATATATATATATATATATATTGCATTAAAGAAGAGGAATTTTCGAAATTATATATATTCCCAATTAAGGAAAAATACAACACATCTAAGAGGGGTAGAAAGAAATACCAGCAGAAAAAATAGCTTTGGAGACTAATCAATGGTGATGGGTGTTGAATATATGCACAACAACACTCAAGTCCACAGTACACTACAACACCCAGCACCACAGTACACTACCACACCCAGCACCACAGTACACCACAACACCCAGCACCACAGTACACTACAACACCCAGCACCACAGTACACTACAACACCCAGCACCACAGTACACTACCACACCCATCACCACAGTACACTACCACACCCAGCACCACAGTACACCACAACACCCAGCACCACAGTACACCACAACACCCAGCACCACAGTACACTACAACACCCAGCACCACAGTACACCACAACACCCAGCGCCACAGTACACTACCACACCCAGCACCACACTACACTACAACACCCAGCACCACAGTACACCACAACACCCAGCACCACACTACACTACCACACCCAGCACCACAGAACACTACAACACCCAGCACCACAGTACACTACAACACCCAGCACCACAGTACACTACAACACCCAGCACCACAGTACACTACAACACCCAGCACCACAGTACACTACCACACCCAGCACCACACTACACTACCACACCCAGCACCACAGTACACTACAACACCCAGCACCACAGTACACCACAACACCCAGCACCACAGTACACTACAACACCCAGCACCATAGTACACTACAACACCCAGCACCACTGTACACTACCACACCCAGCACCACAGTACACTACAACACCACAGTACAGTACCACACCCAGCACCACACTACACTACCACACCCAGCACCACAGTACACTACAACACCCAGCACCACAGTACACTACCACACCCATCACCACAGTACACTACAACACCCAGCACCACAGTACACTACCACACCCAGCACCACAGTACACTACAACACCCAGCACCACAGTACACTACAACACCCAGCACCACAGTACAGTACCACACCCAGCACCACAGTACACTACCACACCCAGCACCACAGTACACTACAACACCCAGCACCACACTACACTACAACACCCAGCACCACAGTACAGTACCACACCCAGCACCACAGTACACTACAACACCCAGCACCACAGTACACTACAACACCCAGCACCACAGTACACTACAACACCCAGCACCACAGTACACTACAACACCCAGCACCACAGTACACTACCACACTCAGCACCACACTACACTACCACACCCAGCACCACAGTACACCACAACACCCAGCACCACAGTACACCACAACACCCAGCACCACAGTACACTACAACACCCAGCACCACAGTACACTACAACACCACAGTACAGTACCACACCCAGCACCACACTACACTACCACACCCAGCACCACAGTACACTACAACACCCAGCACCACAGTACACCACAACACCCAGCACCACAGTACACTACAACACCCAGCACCACAGTACACTACAACACCCAGCACCACAGTACACTACCACACCCAGCACCACACTACACTACCACACCCAGCACCACAGTACACCACAACACCCAGCACCACAGTACACCACAACACCCAGCACCACAGTACACTACAACACCCAGCACCACAGTACACTACAACACCACAGTACAGTACCACACCCAGCACCACACTACACTACCACACCCAGCACCACAGTACACTACAACACCCAGCACCACAGTACACCACAACACCCAGCACCACAGTACACTACAACACCCAGCACCACAGTACACTACCACACCCAGCACCACAGTACACTACAACACCCAGCACCACAGTACACCACAACACCCAGCACCACAGTACACTACAACACCCAGCACCACAGTACACTACAACACCCAGCACCACAGTACACTACAACACCCAGCACCATAGTACACTACAACACCCAGCACCACTGTACACTACCACACCCAGCACCACAGTACACTACAACACCACAGTACAGTACCACACCCAGCACCACACTACACTACCACACCCAGCACCACAGTACACTACAACACCACAGTACACTACAACACCCAGCACCACACTACACTACCACACCCAGCACCACAGTACACTACAACACCCAGCACCACAGTACACTACAACACCCAGCACCACAGTACACTACAACACCCAGCACCACAGTACACTACAACACCCAGCACCACAGTACACTACAACACCCAGCACCACAGTACACTACAACACCCAGCACCACAGTACACTACAACACCCAGCACCACAGTACACTACAACACCCAGCACCACACTACACTACCACACCCAGCACCACAGTACACTACAACACCCAGCACCACAGTACACTACAACACCCAGCACCACAGTACACTACAACACCCAGCACCACAGTACACTACAACCAGCCACAGTACAGTACCACACCAGCACCACACTACACTACCACACCCAGCACCACAGTACACTACAACACCCAGCACCACAGTACACCACAACACCCAGCACCACAGTACACTACAACACCCAGCACCACAGTACACTACCACACCCAGCACCACAGTACACTACAACACCCAGCACCACACTACACTACAACACCCAGCACCACAGTACACTACCACACCCAGCACCACACTACACTACAACACCCAGCACCACAGTACACTACCACACCCAGCACCCACAGTACACTACCACACCCAGCACCACAGTACACTACAACACCCAGCACCACAGTACACTACAACACCCAGCACCACAGTACACTACAACACCCAGCACCACAGTACACTACCACACCCATCACCACAGTACACTACAACACCCAGCACCACAGTACACTACAACACCCAGCACCACAGTACACTACAACACTCAGCACCACAGTACACCACAACACCCAGCACCACACTACACTACAACACCCAGCACCACAGTACACTACAACACCCAGCACCACAGTACACTACAACACCCAGCACCACACTACACTACCACACCCAGCACCACAGTACACTACAACACCCAGCACCACAGTACACTACCACACCCAGCACCCACAGTACACTACAACACCACAGTACAGTACCACACCCAGCACCACAGTACACTACAACACCACAGTACAGTACCACACCCAGCACCACACTACACTACCACACCCAGCACCACAGTACACTACAACACCCAGCACCACACTACACTACAACACCCAGCACCACAGTACAGTACCACACCCAGCACCACAGTACACTACAACACCCAGCACCACAGTACACTACAACACCCAGCACCACAGTACACTACAACACCCAGCACCACAGTACACTACAACACCCAGCACCACAGTACACTACCACACTCAGCACCACACTACACTACCACACCCAGCACCACAGTACACCACAACACCCAGCACCACAGTACACTACAACACCCAGCACCACAGTACACTACAACACCCAGCACCACAGTACACTACAACACCCAGCACCACAGTACACTACAACACCCAGCACCCACAGTACACTACAACACCCAGCACCACACTACACTACCACACCCAGCACCACAGTACACCACAACACCCAGCACCACAGTACACTACAACACCCAGCACCACAGTACACTACAACACCACAGTACAGTACCACACCCAGCACCACACTACACTACCACACCCAGCACCACAGTACACTACAACACCCAGCACCACAGTACACCACAACACCCAGCACCACAGTACACTACAACACCCAGCACCACAGTACACTACAACACCCAGCACCACAGTACACTACCACACCCAGCACCACACTACACTACCACACCCAGCACCACAGTGCACCACAACACCCAGCACCACAGTACACCACAACACCCAGCACCACAGTACACTACAACACCTAGCACCACAGTACACTACAACACCACAGTACAGTACCACACCCAGCACCACACTACACTACCACACCCAGCACCACAGTACACTACAACACCCAGCACCACAGTACACCACAACACCCAGCACCACAGTACACTACAACACCCAGCACCACAGTACACTACCACACCCAGCACCACAGTACACTACAACACCCAGCACCACAGTACACCACAACACCCAGCACCACAGTACACTACAACACCCAGCACCACAGTACACTACAACACCCAGCACCACAGTACACTACAACACCCAGCACCATAGTACACTACAACACCCAGCACCACTGTACACTACCACACCCAGCACCACAGTACACTACAACACCACAGTACAGTACCACACCCAGCACCACACTACACTACCACACCCAGCACCACAGTACACTACAACACCCAGCACCACAGTACACTACCACACCCAGCACCCACAGTACACTACCACACCCAGCACCACAGTACACTACAACACCCAGCACCACAGTACACTACAACACCCAGCACCACAGTACACTACAACACCCAGCACCACAGTACACTACAACACCCAGCACCACAGTACACTACCACACCCAGCACCACACTACACTACCACACCCAGCACCACAGTACACCACAACACCCAGCACCACAGTACACCACAACACCCAGCACCACAGTACACTACAACACCACAGTACAGTACCACACCCAGCACCACACTACACTACCACACCCAGCACCACAGTACACTACAACACCCAGCACCACAGTACACCACAACACCCAGCACCACAGTACACTACAACACCCAGCACCACAGTACACTACCACACCCAGCACCACAGTACACTACAACACCCAGCACCACACTACACTACAACACCCAGCACCACAGTACACTACCACACCCAGCACCACACTACACTACAACACCCAGCACCACAGTACACTACCACACCCAGCACCCACAGTACACTACCACACCCAGCACCACAGTACACTACAACACCCAGCACCACAGTACACTACAACACCCAGCACCACAGTACACTACAACACCCAGCACCACAGTACACTACCACACCCATCACCACAGTACACTACCACACCCAGCACCACAGTACACTACAACACCCAGCACCACAGTACACTACAACACTCAGCACCACAGTACACCACAACACCCAGCACCACACTACACTACAACACCCAGCACCACAGTACACTACAACACCCAGCACCACAGTACACTACAACACCCAGCACCACACTACACTACCACACCCAGCACCACAGTACACTACAACACCCAGCACCACAGTACACTACCACACCCAGCACCCACAGTACACTACAACACCACAGTACAGTACCACACCCAGCACCACACTACACTACCACACCCAGCACCACAGTACACTACAACACCCAGCACCACACTACACTACAACACCCAGCACCACAGTACACTACAACACCCAGCACCACAGTACACTACAACACCCAGCACCACAGTACACTACAACACCCAGCACCACAGTACACTACAACACCCAGCACCACAGTACACTACAACACCCAGCACCACAGTACACTACAACACCCAGCACCACAGTACACTACAACACCCAGCACCACAGTACACACCACTGTGGTGTTGTTGTGTACTGTAGTGTTGTGGTGTCATGCTGGATATATGTATTTACGTCGAGAAATTCCTTATCCATTCACACAGAGATTGATACACATACGTGCATGTGCATATGTTTACAAACACTTGTAATATTTAACTGTATACTTAAGCTGAATGAGAGACACTAAACTGAGGGATAGAAACAGATTGAATAATAGTCCGAGAGCACGAGACTACAGCAGGCGGGAATCTTCTGGATTTGTAATCCTGTAGATGTAGGTTTTTGTGTTGTTGTCGAGGGAAGGTTGGGGAGGGGGAGGCTGAGAGGCCTTAAGCCTATCAAACTTTGTAGGTTAATTAGGCCGTGACCTTAACTTGCTGACTAACAATTAATGATGTTTTAGCCCGTAACTTCATTCAGGACTGGAATGAAGTATCAGTGTATATTCACCGTGTATATATCACTTCAGATCCCCCTTGCGGTTCACATTTATGATGAGACAACCACGGTCCATCAGCCCGTCATTATAAACAATGGCCAAAGACTCGTTAATCCAGAGGCCAAGGGCCAGATTCACGAAAGCACTTACGCCAGCACTTACGCCAGCATTTACAAATGTGTTCATCATTCCTCAATCTTTGACGGCTTTGGTTACATTTATTAAACAGTTTACACGCATGAAAACTTCCCATTCAACTGTTGGTATTGTTATAAACAGCCTTCTGGTGCTTCGGAGCTCATTAACTGTTTAATAATTGGAAACAAAGCCGCCAAAGATTGAGAAAAGATTTACAGGTTCGCAAGTGCTTGCGTAAGTGCTTTCGTGAATCTGGCCCCAAGTGTCCGTTAATCCAGAGGCCAAATGCTCGTTAATCCAGAGGCTAAACCCTCTTATTTTTTAATAATAAAAAACGCTAATAAAGTTCGAACTTTTCTCTAACAGTGCTTCGCTGACGACGTCTGATCGAACCGCCAGCCTGTAAATGCTTCATCAACGTACAACGATTGCAAATAATTTCCCAGAGAATCTATGAGCTGTCCATCCTCATAAACAAAGGCCAAAGGCTCGTTAATACATCCGCCAAACCCCTGTTCATGAATGAATAACAGTTTACAGACAACTCGCCACATAAGACGTTCCAAGATTTCTCGAATAGTGCCTCACTAACGACTAGATCGAAGCGTAACGATGTAAATGCTTCGCCCACGTACTCAAATACTCGCCTAAAACATCTAACCTACCTTAACCTACGCCTAACTATGGATAGAACTTTAATACATATTAATGAGAACAAACTTATTTTCAATACATTGTACGTTAAAATTTACAAATGCGCCTTAATTGGGGGACGGGCACAGCTTTTCAACCCGTCCTCGAGTCAGGCCATTCCATCCAGCGGTCAACCCAACAGACGCATTCATCATTTTTAACATGCTGTTCATTCAAAACAGGAATTTTCTCAAATATAAATCAATAGTATAATATATTAGCATATTGTGCAAATATAGGCATATTTTAGGTTAGGTGTTTAGATTCTGTTGGCAATTATTTGTATTTGTAGTACCTGGGTGAAGCATTTACAGCGTTGTGGTTCGAACAAAATTCGTCAGTGAAGCACTTATTCCAGAAGTGCTCGAACGAAATCAGTTGAGTCGCAACCCGTCCTCGACTCAAGTCCATTACAACCAGCGGTCGACCCCACAGAAGCATTCATAAATTTTAACATGCTATTCATTCAAAACAGGAATTTTCTCAAATATAAATTAATATTATGATATATTAGCATATTGTGCATATATAGGCATAGGTTAGGTTTGGTTAGGTGGTTGGGTTCTGTTGGCGATTATTTGTATTTGTAGTACGTGGGTGAAGCATTTATAGCGTTGTGATTCGAACAAAATTCGTCAGTGAAGCACTTGTTCCGGATATGTTCGAACGTCAGCAGTTGTGAGTCGTGTGTAAACCGCTTTTCATTCGTAAACAGGGGGTTTGGTGGGTGCATGGAATCACTTTTGAATCTTTGTTTGGAGGACGGGCTGTGAGTTGTGTGTAAACCGTTCAGCCCATCCTCCAAACAAAGATCCAAAAGTGATTCCATGCACTCGCCAATCCCCCTGTTTATGAATGAAAAACGGCTTACACACGACTTACAACTGCTGACGTTCGAACACTTCCGGAACAAGTGCTTCACTGACGAATTTTGTTCGAATCACAACGCTATAAATGCTTCCCCCACGTACTACAAATACAAATAATCGCCAACAGAACCTAAACACCTGACCTAGCATATCGTATGCCTATATATGCACAATATGCCAATATATTATAATATTAATTTATAATTGAGAAAATTCCCGTTTTGAATGAACAGCATGTTAAAATTTATGAATGCGTCTGTGGGTTCGACCGCTGAATGTAAAGGACTTGAGTCGAGGACGGGTTGAAACCGTTTATCATTCACAAACAGGAGGTTTGGCAGGTGGGTGGAATCACTTTTGGGTCTTCGTTTGGAGGACAGTGTGGAGCCTGGCCTGAGAATGGTGCATGGTTTGGCCGGTGCATGGCATGAACTTTGGTCTTTGTTTATGCGGACGGACTAGAGCGAAGACGGTTCTAAAAATCGACATTTTTTCCTATTATTTCAGTTGCTTTTTCGAGCAGCAGGTAACTCAACGTTACCTGCTGACCAAGAAGCAATACGGGCAGCCATCTACGAGGTAAGCCCTTCATCTAAACTTTTAACAAAATAGTCCTTTGTTTACATCGTTGTTCGCCCCGGTCTGATGGTGGCCGACGGTAACGCGCCCAGTTATGTGGGGGTCATTTTCCTACCAAACACTCCGCAAGTTACATGTGGTGTAGGTTCACTTCTATGCATCTTATAATCCATATTTATTTCATTATTCACATTTAATGCTTGATACTTCACATTGGTTGAGGTAAATGTATTTGGGTGTGAATATTGAGTAGCTGCCGGTGTAACGCAGGCGGCGCACGGGGTCTGTCGACAACTCCTCCCCGCCCTCCACAAGCCCCACACCGTGTTTAGTATTCATGTACTGGGTATTGAATATTCACGTATAGGGTGAAAACACACACGTACCACAAACACACACAGCAAAAACACACATAGCACACACACCCACACCGCGCGCGCACTCGCACACACTCTCTCTCCACACACACACACACTCTCTCTCCACACACACTCACTCACCCCCCCCCCCACACACACACACCCAGTATAAGTGTAGGATACTAATGTGCGTTACATGTAAGTCAATATTTCTTAAAGAAATTGGTGCTTTTAGGTTCTCTAGTTATGCTATTGTGGGTGTTGAGTCCCTGTTTAAGGATGTACCTCCAAGGAAGATTTCCCACTTGAGTACGAGTGCCATACAATACCAATACCGGGCCGCTGGGACATTGATACCTGGAGCCAACACAAGGTACACAACGTAGGTACCTTCCTATAAGGTAGATAGATCTAGGAACCCCCCCCCCCCCCCCCGCTCAGTTGTTGAAGATAGCAACTTCGTATTCTCTGTTTTCACTCTCTCTCTCTCTCTCTCTTTGAAGACCTTGTGGATTTTCACTGAACA
Source organism: Procambarus clarkii (assembly GCF_040958095.1). Lineage (NCBI taxonomy): Eukaryota > Metazoa > Arthropoda > Malacostraca > Decapoda > Cambaridae > Procambarus > Procambarus clarkii. The sequence goes on along the minus strand of NC_091150.1, from coordinate 56,157,105 downwards.
CTTAAATATTTTCTTCTACTACCTCTATTGTTTTTGTTTATTAATTTTACTGTATTACATTGCTACAGTTTATAGAAAGCAAACACACACACTTATAACAATCACTGTTCTAAGACCTCACCCAGCTCTTTTGAGGTTTGGTGCTTGATACAGCACGCATTTCCTCTCTGGATCGCGACACTGAGGCGCTGATGCATATGTGTATACGCATACACGTGCATATTAGCATACGTTCATGCCTGCATGAACTCCCACGTACATAAGCAGGAATACGGTCATACACTTACACCTCTCCACTTAACCAAGAGCACCATATTGCCCCCACTTACAGCTCCTATTGTTACAACTCACCTCGCTAATACTATTATATTCGCGAATGGGAATGGGAATCTCGCATTACCTCCGTTCAATGCGGTATGATTGTATTGCTAGCAATTTCCATGTAGGACGATATGGTGTTTGTGGTGGTTGGTGTGTGTGTGGTTGGTGTGTGTGGTGGTTGGTGTGTGGTGGTTGGTGTGTGGTTGGTGTGTGTGGTTGGTGTGTGGTGGTTGTGTGTGTGGTGGTTGGTGGTTGGTGGGTGTGGTTGGTGTGTGGTGGTTGGTGTGTGTGTGTGGTGGTTGTGTGTGTGGTGGTTGGTGTGTGGTGGTTGGTGTGTGGTGGTTGGTGTGTGGTGGTTGGTGTGTGGTGGTTGTGTGTGTGGTGGTTGTGTGTGTGGTGGTTGTGTGTGTGGTGGTTGGTGTGTGGTGGTTGGTGTGTGTGTGGTGGTTGTGTGTGTGGTTGGTGTGTGGTGGTTGTGTGTGTGGTGGTTGTGTGTGTGGTGGTTGTGTGTGTGGTGGTTGGTGTGTGGTGGTTGGTGTGTGTGTGGTGGTGGTTGGTGCGTGTGTGTGTGGTGGTTGTGTGTGTGTGGTGGTGGTTGGTGCGTGTGTGTGTGGTGGTTGTGTGTGTGTGGTGGTGGTTGGTGCGTGTGTGTGTGTGGTGGTTGGTGTGTGTGTGTGTGGTGGTTGGTGTGTGTGTGTGTGTGGTGGTTGGTGTGTGTGTGTGTGGTGGTTGGTGTGTGTGTGTGTGGTGGTTGGTGTGTGTGTGTGTGGTGGTTGGTGTGTGTGTGGTGGTGGTTGGTGTGTGTGTGCTGGTGGTTGGTGTGTGTGGTGGTGGTTGGTGTGTGTGGTGGTTGGTGTGTGTGTGTGGTGGTTGGTGCGTGTGGTGGTTGGTATTTGTGGTGTTTGGTGTTGTGTGTGTGGTGGTTGGTGTGTGTGTGGTGGTGGTTGGTGTGTGTGTGTGTGGTGGTTGGTGTGTGTGTGGTGGTGGTTGGTGTGTGTGTGGTGGTTGGTGCGTGTGGTGGTTGGTATTTGTGGTGTTTGGTGTTGTGTGTGTGGTGGTGGTTGGTGTGTGTGTGGTGGTGGTTGGTGTGTGTGTGGTGGTGGTTGGTGTGTGTGTGGTGGTGGTTGGTGTGTGTGTGGTGGTGGTTGGTGTGTGTGTGGTGGTGGTTGGTGTGTGTGTGGTGGTGGTTGGTGTGTGTGTGGTGGTGGTTGGTGTGTGTGTGGTGGTGGTTGGTGTGTGTGTGGTGGTGGTTGGTGTGTGTGTGTGGTGGTTGGTGTTGTAATTACCTAAGTGTAATTACCTAAGAGTAGTTACAGGATGAGAGCTACGCTCGTGGTGTCCCGTCTTCCCAGCACTCTGTCATATAACGCTCTGAAACTACTGACGGTCTTGGCCTCCACCACCTTCTCACCTAACTTGTTCCAACCGTCTACCACTCTATTTGCGAAAGTGAATTTTCTTATATTTCTTCGGCATCTGTGTTTAGCTAGTTTAAATCTATGACCTCTTGTTCTTAAAGTTCCAGGTCTCAGGAAATCTTCCGTATCGATTTTATAAATTCCTGTTACTATTTTGTATGTAGTGATCATATCACCTCTTTTTCTTCTGTCTTCTAGTTTTGGCATATTTAATGCCTCTAATCTCTCCTCGTAGCTCTTGCCCTTCAGTTCTGGGAGCCACTAAATAGCATGTCTTTGCACCTTTTCCAGTTTGTTGATGTGCTTCTTAAGATATGGGCACCACACAACCGCTGCATATTCTAGCTTTGGCCTGACAAAAGTTGTGAACAATTTCTTTAGTATATCGCCATCCATGTATTTAAAAGCAATTCTGAAGTTAGAAAGCGTGGCATAGGCTCCTCGCACAATATTCTTTATGTGGTCCTCAGGTGATAGTTTTCTATCTAGAACCACCCCTAGATCTCTTTCTTTATCAGAATTCTTTAAAAATTTCTCACATAATATATATATTGTGTGGGGTCTATGTTCTCCTATTCCACATTCCACAACATGGCATTTATTAACATTAAATTCCATTTGCCAAGTGGTGCTCCATATACTTATTTTGTCCAGGTCATCTTGAAGGGATTTTGTCCAGGTCATCTTGTGTGTGGTGGTTGGTGTGTGTGTGTGTGGTGGTTGGTATGTGTGTGTGTGTGTGGTGGTTGGTGTGTGTGTGTGTGGTGGTTGGTGTGTGTGTGGTGTGTGTGTGTGTGTGTGGTGGTTGGTGTGTGTGTGTGTGTGTGGTGGTTGGTGTGTGTGTGTGTGTGTGTGGTGGTTGGTGTGTGTGTGGTGGTTGGTGTGTGTGTGGTGGTTGGTGTGTATGTGTGGTGGTTGGTGTGTGTGTGTGTGTGGTGGTTGGTGTGTGTGTGTGGTGGTTGGCGTGTGTGTGTGTGGTGGTTGGCGTGTGTGTGTGGTGGTTGGCGTGTGTGTGTGGTGGTTGGTGTGTGTGTGGTGGTGGTTGGTGTGTGTGTGTGGTGGTTGGTGTGTGTGTGGTGGTGGTTGGTGTGTGGTGATTGGTGTGTGTGTGGTGGTGTAGTTGTGTAATGGTGGTAGTGTAGTGCCAGCGCTCTAATGATGGTGAGGGGGGGGGTGTAGTGGTTGTGTGATGGAAGTGTGATGGTAAAGTGTGTGTGTGGGGGGGGGGGAGGGTAGTGTATGGTTGTGGTGTGTGTGATGGTAGTGTATGGTACTGATTGTGTGGTAGTGATGTGAGAGGCAGTAGTGGTTGTGTGGTGGTAGTGTATTGCCAGCGAATATTGTGGTGGTCTCCAGAGTGTCAGTGTGGCGAAAGTGTTGTGGTAGTCACCATTGGGTTATAGTGTTGTGGTAGACACCATTGGGTTATAATGTTGTGGTAGACACCATTGGGTTATAATGTTGTGGTAGACACCATTGGGTTATAGTGTTGTGGTAGACACCATTGGGTTATAGTGTTGTTGTAGACACCATTGGGTTATAGTGTTGTGGTAGACACCATTGGGTTATAGTGTTGTGGTAGACACCATTGGGTTATAGTGTTGTGGTAGACACCATTGGGTTATAGTGTTGTGGTAGACACCATTGGGTTATAGTGTTGTGGTAGACACCATTGGGTTATAGTGTTGTGGTAGACACCATTGGGTTATAGTGTTGTGGTAGACACCATTGGGTTATAACAATTCATTACATTACAATTTCCTGTTGTAACTTTAGTAATAGTGTCCATGTGTGTGAGGAGTCTGAGGTCTTATAGTCCCAAGCTGTCACTGGCCCGGCAGGAGCCTTGGGTGTTATGTGTCACTGGCCCGGCAGGAGCCTTGGGTGTTATGTGTCACTGGCCCGGCAGGAGCCTTGGGTGTTATGTGTCACTGGCCCGGCAGGAGCCTTGGGTGTTATGTGTCACTGGCCCGGCAGGAGCCGTGGGTGTTATGTAGTCTAATTATTGCATTAAGAAGATTTGATGTTATTCTTTGAAGCCTAACTTTTCTATGGTAAAGTTTTACTTCTATTGTCACTTTCAAACTGGTCAGCTGACATAAGTAAAAAATGCATAGGCATATATATATATATATATATATATATATATATATATATATATATATATATATATATATATATATTGTGACGGTAACGCGTTGGTGTTCAGCTGTTCAAAGCTAGGGGTATGGCCTCGTCACATAGAATAAAAAAAAAATAGAAAATCTGGAACTTCGTCTGTGGTAAGGTAAGGAGAAGACACACAAAACACAAGTAAATTTTAACAATGCAATTTTAATTACGTTAGTAAAACAAAACATGAATAAAATGGACATACAAATTCGTATAATAAAATCAATCAATCAAAATAATAAGAATATTTAAATGACAAAATGAAAAGTTACGTTAAGACAAGTGAGCAATAACAAGCTGTGCAATATACAATAAAATGAGAGGTGCAGGAATATTGGCTTTAAGCTATCACCTCTCTTAGTACACGTAAGCCACAGCTCAGTCTACCAAGCAGACGTGTTAACCTATGAAAGCACTGAATATTCTGAGGACTGAGGTCGTGGCGGCCCCAGACATCAAGTAGTATGGTGGGTGGAGTGCAGTTGCAGCTAGACCCGCGGCCAATCAGCGAGGAGCCGGCGACAAAACAGGTAGTTTGGCGGTTTGAGGTGGAGCAGGTGTTCCTGGCTGCATACGTTTTGCGCTCTGGCAAACCTTGGAGATGTTGTTGTCGTTGTTTGATATTTCTTCCATACTAGTTTTATAGATTTGTAGCGACGTATTTTTGGAGGGAAGAGCAGGCTCAATCTCTTGCAGGAGATTATCGTCACAATATATATATATATATATATATATATATATATATATATATATATATATATATATATATATATATATATATATATATACATATATATATATATATTATATATTTGGTTGTGGGAAGAGACTTCCCACAACCAAACCATCGCCAGAGAAATCCTAGTAAACAACACAGAAATCATCGATAGATACAGCGATAGCAGGCGGCTTGACGTTTGCGAGGCACTACACATCAAGAAGTCAACACCAGCAATCAACAGCCAATTCACCATTTGGTCACCACTTGGTCTGGGAGACATCTCCCGTCACGCAGGGTGCAGTTGCGCCTCCACAGATCTCCAGTATCATCTTTTGATACTGGTAATGGCTCGAAAGGGCCACCACTTACGAGCTATTCATGCCCGTGCCACCTTTTGGGTGGCTTCATCTTCATCAATCAATTCAATCTGTTTAAATCACGGAAGACATCTTCCGTCACGCAGGGTGCAGTCGCACCTCCACAGATCTCCAGTATCATCTATTGATACTGGTGATGGCTCAAAAGGGCCACCACTTACGAGCTATTCATGCCCGTGCCACCTTTTGGGTGGCTTCATCTTCATAACACATTCACAAAGGAGACATCTCCCGCCATGCAGGGTGCATTCGCACCTCCACAGATCTCCAGTATCAGCTCCTGATACTGGTAATGGCTCAAAAGGGCCACCACTTACGGGCTATTCATGCCCGTGCCACCTTTTGGGTGGCTTAATCTTCATCAATCAATCAATCTGCAAGTAGCCACCACCACTTGGTCCGGGAGACATCTCCCGTCATGCAAGGTGCATTCGCACCTCCACAGATCTCCAGTATCAGCTCTTGATACTGGTAATGGCTTAAAATGGCCACCACTTACGGGCTATTCATGCCCGTGCCACCTTTTGGGTGGCTTAATCTTCATCATTATCATTATCAACAGCCAATTAATGCACAACTATATTCTACCCACCTCAAGACTCCGCTCCAATATAGAAGCATCAAGAAATATGGACCAATAGGCTTTCTACAATCACTTCTATTCAATACCCATTGTTTCGTGTTCTGTCTTGTGTTGATGAAATTAATACCCTATTAATACCACCTCTTGTTCTGTCTTGTGTTGATGAAATTAATACCCTATTAATGCCACCTCACCCCATCCACCTCTCTCAAATGTAGATATAAAATCGGAGATGCGTAAGTTCTATTCAGTTGTGTATTTGTAAACTAAAGTCTTTGAAAATGTAATAAGTTTTACGAAACGCGCTTGTGTCGCGTCAGACTAGAAATAAAAATGAATTTTGGAGAATTGATTTTTGATTTACCTCCAACAGTGAAAAGAAATGTACGAAAGATTGAGAAAATTCGTGTTAGAATTATTAATCTTACTTTTTCGGTCATATTTAATAATATATGTCTACAGGAAAGACTGCTACCAAAATATACTAATATATATATATATATAAATATATACACTTTCCATATATGTAAAATGGAAAGAGGTGAGAGAGGAGAGAGTAAGATGAGAGAGAATAGTGAGAGAAGAGAGTAAGAGGAGAATGAAGACAGTGTCATGTGAGAGAATGAGAGTTAGAATAGAGAAAAGGGGAGAGAATGAGAGCAAAATGTATGTATGGAGAAAGAGAGAGTGCGATGACAGAGAAAGTAGAGAGAGAGAGACAGGAAGGAGAAAGAGGCTTGTAATCTTTGATCTGACATGTTTGCAGACAAAAATCCTAAATTATGTTCTTTCTGGCCGACTTACTGTCCTCCCGTATGATTCAATTTGAGTTTTGGACAAATGAGATTTGGCTGTGCTGAAGGCTGTGGTGGTGGTCTGGTGCCGGCTGTGGTGGTGGTCTGGTGCCGGCTGTGGTGGTGGTGGTGGTCTGGGGCCGGCTGTGGTGGTGGTGGTGGTCTGGGGCCGGCTGTGGTGGTGGTGGTGGTCTGGTGCCGGCTGTGTGGTGGTGGTGGTCTGAGGCCGGCTGTGGTGGTGGTGGTGGTCTGGGGCCGGCTGTGGTGGTGGTGGTGGTCTGGTGCCGGCTGTGTGGTGGTGGTCTGGGGCCGGCTGTGGTGGTGGAGGTGGTCTGGGGCCGGCTGTGGTGGTGGTGGTGGTCTGGTGCCGGCTGTGGTGGTGGTGGTGGTCTGGGGCCGGCTGTGGTGGTGGTGGTGGTCTGGTGCCGGCTGTGGTGGTGATCTGGTGCCGGCTGTGTGGTGGTGGTGGTCTGGGGCCGGCTGTGGTGGTGGTGGTGGTCTGGGGCCGGCTGTGTGGTGGTGGTGGTCTGGTGCCGGCTGTGGTGGTGGTGGTGATCTGGTGCCGGCTGTGTGGTGGTGGTGGTCTGGTGCCGGCTGTGGTGGTGGTGGTGGTGGCCTGGTGCCGGCTGTGGTGGTGGTGGTGGTCTGGTGCCGGCTGTGTGGTGGTGGTGGTCTGGTGCCGGCTGTGTGGTGGTGGTGGTCTGGTGCCGGCTGTGGTGGTGGTGGTGGTCTGGGGCCGGCTGTGTGGTGGTGGTGGTCTGGGGCCGGCTGTGGTGGTGGTGGTGGTCTGGTGCCGGCTGTGGTGGTGGTGGTGGTCTGGTGCCGGCTGTGTGGTGGTGGTGGTCTGGTGCCGGCTGTGGTGGTGGTCTGGGGCCGGCTGTGGTGGTGGTGGTGGTCTGGTGCCGGCTGTGTGGTGGTGGTGGTCTGGTGCCGTCTGTGGTGGTGGTGGTGGTCTGGTGCCGGCTGTGGTGGTGGTCTGGGGCCGGCTGTGGTGGTGGTGGTGGTCTGGTGCCGGCTGTGTGGTGGAGGTGGTCTGGTGCCGGCTGTGGTGGTGGAGGTGGTCTGGTGCCGGCTGTGGTGGTGGAGGGGGTCTGGTGCCGGCTGTGGTGGTGGTGGTGATCTGGTGCCGGCTGTGGTGGTGGAGGGGGTCTGGTGCCGGCTGTGGTGGTGGTGGTGGTCTGGTGCCGGTGGTGGTGGTGGTGGTGGTCTGGTGCCGGCTGTGGTGGTGGTGGTGGTGGTCTGGGGCCGGCTGTGGTGGTGGTCTGGTGCCGGCTGTGGTGGTGGAGGTGGTCTGGGGCCGGCTGTGGTGGTGGAGGTGCTCTGGTACCGGCTGTGGTGGTGGAGGTGGTCTGGGGCCGGCTGTGGTGGTGGAGGTGGTCTGGTGCCGGCTGTGGTGGTGGAGGTGGTCTGGGGCCGGCTGTGGTGGTGGAGGTGCTCTGGTACCGACTGTGGTGGTGGTGGTGGTCTGGTGCCGGCTGTGGTGGTGGTGGTGGTCTGGGACCGGCTGTGGTGGTGGTCTGGTGCCGGCTGTGGTGGTGGTCTGGTGCCGGCTGTGGTGGTGGTCTGGTGCCGGCTGTGGTGGTGGTGGTCTGGTGCCGGCTGTGGTGGTAGTGGTGGTCTGGTGCCGGCTGTGGTGGTGGAGGTGGGTCTGGTGCCGGCTGTGGTGGTGGAGGTGGGTCTGGTGCCGGCTGTGGTGGTGGTTGTGGTCTGGTGCCGGCTGTGGTGGTGGTGGTGGTGGTCTGGTGCCGGCTGTGGTGGTGGTCTGGGGCCGGCTGTGGTGGTGGTGGTTGTGGTCTGGTGCCGGCTGTGGTGGTGGTCTGGTGCCGGCTGTGGTGGTGGTGGTGGTCTGGGGCCGGCTGTGGTGGTGGTGGTGGTCTGGTGCCGGCTGTGGTGGTGATCTGGTGCCGGCTGTGTGGTGGTGGTGGTCTGGGGCCGGCTGTGGTGGTGGTGGTGGTCTGGTGCCGGCTGTGGTGGTGGTCTGGTGCCGGCTGTGGTGGTGGTGGTGGTCTGGGGCCGGCTGTGGTGGTGGTTGTGGTCTGGTGCCGGCTGTGGTGGTGGTCTGGTGCCGGCTGTGGTGGTGGTGGTGGTCTGGGGCCGGCTGTGGTGGTGGTGGTGGTCTGGTGCCGGCTGTGGTGGTGATCTGGTGCCGGCTGTGTGGTGGTGGTGGTCTGGGGCCGGCTGTGGTGGTGGTGGTGGTCTGGGGCCGGCTGTGTGGTGGTGGTGGTCTGGTGCCGGCTGTGGTGGTGGTGGTGATCTGGTGCCGGCTGTGTGGTGGTGGTGGTCTGGTGCCGGCTGTGGTGGTGGTGGTCTGGTGCCGGCTGTGGTGGTGGAGATGGTCTGGTGCCGGCTGTGGTGGTGGTGGTGGTCTGGTGCCGGCTGTGGTGGTGGAGGTGGTCTGGTGCCGGCTGTGGTGGTGGAGGTGGTCTGGTGCCGGCTGTGGTGGTGGTGGTGGTCTGGTGCCGGCTGTGGTGGTGGTGGTGGTCTGGTGCCGGCTGTGGTGGTGGTGGTGGTCTGGTGCCGGCTGTGGTGGTGGTGGTGGTCTGGGGCCGGCTGTGGTGGTGGTGGTGGTCTGGGGCCGGCTGTGGTGGTGGAGGTGGTCTGGTGCCGGCTGTGGTGGTGGTGGTGGCCTGGTGCCGTCTGTGGTGGTGGTGGTGGTCTGGTGCCGGCTGTGGTGGTGGTGGTGGTCTGGTGCCGGTTGTGGTGGTGGTCTGGGGCCGGCTGTGGTGGTGGTCTGGTGCCGGCTGTGGTGGTGGTGGTCTGGGGCCGGCTGTGGTGGTGGCCTGGTGCCGGCTGTGGTGGTGGTGGTCTGGTGCCGTCTGTGGTGGTGGAGGTGGTCTGGTGCCGGCTGTGGTGGTGGTGGTGGTCTGGGGCCGGCTGTGGTGGTGGTCTGGTGCCGGCTGTGGTGGTGGTGGTCTGGTGCCGTCTGTGGTGGTGGAGGTGGTCTGGTGCCGGCTGTGGTGGTGGTCTGGTGCCGGCTGTGGTGGTGGTCTGGTGCCGGCTGTGGTGGTGTTGGTGGTCTGGGGCCGGCTGTGGTGGTGGTCTGGTGCCGGCTGTGGTGGTGGTGGTGGTCTGGGGCCGGCTGTAGTGGTGGTCTGGTGCCGTCTGTGGTGGTGGAGGTGGCCTGGTGCCGGCTGTGGTGGTGGAGGTGGCCTGGTGCCGGCTGTGGTGGTGGAGGTGGCTTGGTGCCGGCTGTGGTGGTGGAGGTGGCTTGGTGCCGGCTGTGGTGGTGGAGGTGGCTTGGTGCCGGCTGTGGTGGTGGAGGTGGCTTGGTGCCGGCTGTGGTGGTGGAGGTGGCCTGGTGCCGGCTGTGGTGGTGGAGGTGGCTTGGTGCCGGCTGTGGTGATGGAGGTGGCCTGATGCCGGCTGTGGTGGTGGAGGTGGCTTGGTGCCGGCTGTGGTGATGGAGGTGGCCTGGTGCCGGCTGTGGTGGTGGAGGTGGTCTGGTGCCGGCTGTGGTGGTGGTGGTGGTCTGGTGCCGGCTGTGGTGGTGGAGGTGGTCTGGTGCCGGCTGTGGTGGTGGTGGTGGTCTGGTGCCGGCTGTGGTGGTGGAGGTGGCCTGGTGCCGGCTGTGGTGGTGGAGGTGGCTTGGTGCCGGCTGTGGTGATGGAGGTGGCCTAGTGCCGGCTGTGGTGGTGGAGGTGGTCTGGTGCCGGCTGTGGTGGTGGTGGTGGTCTGGTGCCGGCTGTGGTGATGGAGGTGGCCTAGTGCCGGCTGTGGTGGTGGAGGTGGTCTGGTGCCGGCTGTGGTGGTGGAGGTGGCCTGGTGCCGGCTGTGGTGGTGGAGGTGGCTTGGTGCCGGCTGTGGTGATGGAGGTGGCCTAGTGCCGGCTGTGGTGGTGGAGGTGGTCTGGTGCCGGCTGTGGTGGTGGTGGTGGTCTGGTGCCGGCTGTGGTGATGGAGGTGGCCTGGTGCCGGCTGTGGTGGTGGTGGTGGTCTGGTGCCGGCTGTGGTGGTGGAGGTGGTCTGGTGCCGGCTGTGGTGGTGGAGGTGGCTTGGTGCCGGCTGTGGTGGTGGAGGTGGCTTGGTGCCGGCTGTGGTGGTGGAGGTGGTCTGGTGCCGGCTGTGGTGGTGGAGGTGGCTTGGTGCCGGCTGTGGTCTGTGTGGGCCAGTAGCGAGGTTTCTCTCCTGCAGTTGGGCGCCTGGTTGTACCCACAGGATGGGGCGCTCAGTTCTGGGATCCTGTCGTTCCAACCACCAGTGTAATGACACTCAACCAGTTTATTCTTTCGTATCAATTAGGACCCAGTAACTAGGGACACTACTGACCATATCACGATGCACTCCACACAGCAACTATTAATAACTACCAGGTATCTATTTAGTGCTTGGTGAATAAAGGCATCAGGTGAAAGAAAACGTTGTCTAAATCTTTTTATACTCCCCTGTATGTGTGTTTACTATTTGTATTTACTATTTGTATCTGTTGAATCCAGCTATTAGCTCCTGGACCCAGCTTTTCTAACCAATTTATTTTTCCTCATTATGGCTACATATTTCTTTAACACACACACCAGGAAGCAGCCCCTGGCAGCTGTCTAACTCCCATGTACCTATTTACTGCTTGGTGAACATGGGAAGAAGGGTGAAAGAAACTCTGCCCATTTGTTCCTGCCTCTGCCGGGGATCGAACCCGGGCCCTTAGGACTACGACCCCAAAGCACTCTCCATTCAGCCGCGAGTGGACATCGCTCCTCATGCCCCGCGTAATAAGGTCTTGTACCTGTTGCGTTTCAACTTAACTACTCCGACTTTCAGGTTCCATGTTGAATTAGGTCTTTACCCAGCAAACACAAAACGTTGCTGCAACCTCCACTAACGTTGCCATGAGGGTTGTGGGAGAGAAAAGTTGCAGGTATGAGTCGACAAGCGCATGAGCAACCTTTAACCCAAGATTGGTAAAGGTATTTCTTTATGTAATTTGACAAATGTGGTCTTTTCTCATTTTGTTTCTCATTTACTTGTCACAAAAATAGTTTTTCGTGTTTAAATATCCAATTCATGTTCATTACATACATTAATTTTGAATGTTGTTTCATAACTGTATGAAACATTCTTAAAACATTTAGTTACTCAAAGATATATAAGATTATAATTTGTTTCGATATAGTTAATATTGACTTATATAACACGATTTGTTCCCTTATATACTCAAACAAATTTTCCATGTTTATTTATTCATTGAACATACATTAACATTTTGTAAATGTTATTTACAAAATATTATAAGTAGTGGAACAATGTAGATTAGTTTGTCAGGTTCTGCGACTTGACCACGTTCAATACCTGTCTACCCTTAACAGTTTATAGCTGTTCCTTCCACACACAAAACCTAGTTTGTGTGTGTGTGTGCACTCACTTAATTGTGCTTGCGGGGGTTGAGCTCTGGCTCTTTGGTCCCGCCTCTCAACCGTCAATCAACTGATGTACAGATTCCTGAGCCTATTGGGCTCTATCATATCTACATTTGAAACGGTGTATGGAGTCAGCCTCCACCACATCACTTCCTAGTACATTCCATTTACTAACTACTCTGACACTGAAAAAGTTCTTTCTAATGTCTCTGTGGCTCATTTGGGTACTCGGCTTCCACCCGTGTCCCCTTGTGCGTGTGCCACCCGTGTTAAATAATCCATCCTTGTCCACCCTGTCAATTCCCCCTGAGAATTTTGTATGTGATGATCATGTCTCTCCTAGCTCTTCTGTCTTCCTGCGACGTGAGGTGCAGTTCACGTAATCTGTCCTCATAACTCATGCCTCTTAGTTCTGGGAGTAGCCTAGTGGGATACTTCTGAACTTTTTCCAACTTCGTCTTGTGCATGACTTGATACGGGCTCCATGCTGGGGCCGCATACTCCAGGATTGGCCTTACATATGTGGTATACAAGGTTCTGAAGGATTCCTTACACAGGTTTCTGAAAGCAGTTCTGATGTTAGCCAGCCTCGCAGAGGCCGCTGATGTTATTCATTTGATGTGGGCTTCGGGAGACAGGTTTGGCGTGATATCAACTCCCAGATCTTTCTCTCTGTCCGTTTCGTGAAAGACTTCATCTCCCATTCGGTATCCAGTGTCTGGCCTCCTGTTTCCACTGCCTAGTTTCATTACCTTACATTTTCTTGGGTTGAACTTCAGTAGCCATATATGGGACAATTCCTTCAGTTTGTCTAGGTCATCTTGTAGCCTCATACTATCCTCCTGTCCTGATCATCTTCATAATATTTCCATCAGCAAACATCGAGAGGAACGAGTCGATTCCTTCTGGGAGATCATTTACGTATAACAGAAACAGTATAGGTCCAAGGACTGATCCCTGTGGGTCTCCACTGGTGACTCCCCGCCACTCCGAGACCTCACCTCTCACGGTGACTCGCTGTGTCCTGATGCTTTGGTCCTGTTTGTGAAAGAGGAGGGGTCAACATGAGAGAGGGTGTCAACATGAGAGAGGGGTGTCAACATGAGAGAGGGGGGTCAACATGAGAGAGGGTGTCAACATGAGAGAGGGGGGTCAACATGAGAGAGGGGGGTCAACATGAGAGAGGGTGTCAACATGAGAGAGGGGGGTCAACATGAGAGAGGGGGGTCAACATGAGAGAGGGTGTCAACATGAGAGAGGGGGGTCAACATGAGAGAGGGGGGTCAACATGAGAGAGGGGGGTCAACATGAGAGAGGGTGTCAACATGAGAGAGGGGGGTCAACATGAGAGAGGGGGGTCAACATGAGAGAGGGGGGTCAACATGAGAGAGGGGGGTCAACATGAGAGAGGGGGGGTCAACATGAGAGAGGGGGGTCAACATGAGAGAGGGGGGTCAACATGAGAGAGGGGGGTCAACATGAGAGAGGGGGGTCAACATGAGAGAGGGGGTCAACATGAGAGAGGGGGGTCAACATGAGAGAGGGGGTCAACATGAGAGAGGGGGTCAACATGAGAGAGGGGGGTCAACATGAGAGAGGGGGGTCAACATGAGAGAGGGGGGTCAACATGAGAGAGGGGGGTCAACATGAGAGAGGGGGGATCAACATGAGAGAGGGGGTCAACATGAGAGAGGGGGTCAACATGAGAGAGGGGGTCAACATGAGAGAGGGGGGTCAACATGAGAGAGGGGGTCAACATGAGAGAGGGGGGTCAACATGAGAGAGGGGGTCAACATGAGAGAGGGGGGTCAACATGAGAGAGGGGGTCAACATGAGAGAGGGGGTCAACATGAGAGAGGGGGGTCAACATGAGAGAGGGGGGTCAACATGAGAGAGGGGGGTCAACATGAGAGAGGGGGGTCAACATGAGAGAGGGGGGTCAACATGAGAGAGGGGGGTCAACATGAGAGAGGGGGGTCAACATGAGAGAGGGGGGTCAACATGAGAGAGGGGGGATCAACATGAGAGAGGGGGTCAACATGAGAGAGGGGGTCAACATGAGAGAGGGGGGTCAACATGAGAGAGGGGGGTCAACATGAGAGAGGGGGGTCAACATGAGAGAGGGGGGTCAACATGAGAGAGGGGGGTCAACATGAGAGAGGGGGGATCAACATGAGAGAGGGGGTCAACATGAGAGAGGGGGTCAACATGAGAGAGGGGGGATCAACATGAGAGAGGGGGTCAACATGAGAGAGGGGGTCAACATGAGAGAGGGGGTCAACATGAGAGAGGGGGGATCAACATGAGAGAGGGGGTCAACATGAGAGAGGGGGTCAACATGAGAGAGGGGGTCAACATGAGAGAGGGGGGTCAACATGAGAGAGGGGGGTCAACATGAGAGAGGGGGGTCAACATGAGAGAGGGGGGTCAACATGAGAGAGGGGGGTCAACATGAGAGAGGGGGGTCAACATGAGAGAGGGGGGTCAACATGAGAGAGGGGGGTCAACATGAGAGAGGGGGGATCAACATGAGAGAGGGGGTCAACATGAGAGAGGGGGGTCAACATGAGAGAGGGGGGTCAACATGAGAGAGGGGGGTCAACATGAGAGAGGGGGGTCAACATGAGAGAGGGGGGATCAACATGAGAGAGGGGGTCAACATGAGAGAGGGGGTCAACATGAGAGAGGGGGGATCAACATGAGAGAGGGGGTCAACATGAGAGAGGGGGTCAACATGAGAGAGGGGGTCAACATGAGAGAGGGGGTCAACATGAGAGAGGGGGTCAACATGAGAGAGGGGGTCAACATGAGAGAGGGGGGATCAACATGAGAGAGGGGGTCAACATGAGAGAGGGGGTCAACATGAGAGAGGGGGTCAACATGAGAGAGGGGGTCAACATGAGAGAGGGGGTCAACATGAGAGAGGGGGTCAACATGAGAGAGGGGGTCAACATGAGAGAGGGGGTCAACATGAGAGAGGGGGGTCAACATGAGAGAGGGGGTCAACATGAGAGAGGGGGGTCAACATGAGAGAGGGGGTCAACATGAGCGAGGGGGGTCAACATGAGAGAGGGGGTCAACATGAGAGAGGGGGTCAACATGAGAGAGGGGGTCAACATGAGAGAGGGGGTCAACATGAGAGAGGGGGGTCAACATGAGAGAGGGGGGGTCAACATGAGAGAGGGGTGTCAACATGAGAGAGGGGGGGTCAACATGAGAGAGGGGTGTCAACATGAGAGAGGGGGGGTCAACATGAGAGAGGGGTGTCAACATGAGAGAGGGGGGTCAACATGAGAGAGGGGTGTCAACATGAGAGAGGGGGGGTCAACATGAGAGAGGGGTGTCAACATGAGAGAGGGGGGGTCAACATGAGAGAGGGGGGTCAACAAGAGAGAGGGGGGTCAACATGAGAGAGGGGGTCAACATGAGAGAGGGGGGTCAACATGAGAGAGGGGGTCAACATGAGAGAGGGGGGTCAACATGAGAGAGGGGGGTCAACATGAGAGAGGGGATCAACATGAGAGAGGGGGATCAACATGAGAGAGGGGGGGATCAACATGAGAGAGAGGGGGATCAACATGAGAGAGGGGGGGGGGATCAACATGAGAGAGGGGAGGATCAACATGAGAGAGGGGGATCAACATGAGAGAGGGGGGCTCAACATGAGAGAGGGGGGATCAACATGAGAGAGGGGGGATCAACATGAGAGGGGGATCAACATGAGAGAGGGGGGATCAACATGAGAGAGGGGGGATCAACATGAGAGAGGGGGGATCAACATGAGAGAGGGGAGAGGATCAACATGAGAGAGGGGGGGATCAACATGAGAGAGGGGGGGATCAACATGAGAGAGGGGGGGTCAACATGACAGAGGGGGGATCAACATGAGAGAGGGGAGAGGATCAACATGAGAGAGGGGAGAGGATCAACATGAGAGAGGGGGGCTCAACATGAGAGAGGGGGGCTCAACATGAGAGAGGGGGGATCAACATGAGAGAGGGGGGCTCAACATGAGAGAGAGGGGGATCAACATGAGAGAGGGGGGGGATCAACATGAGAGAGGGGGGGGGGCTCAACATGAGAGAGGGGGGGGGCTCAACATGAGAGAGGGGGGGATCAACACGAGAGAGGGTGGGGCTCGACATGAGAGAGGGGGGCTCAACATGAGAGAGGGGGGGCTCAACATGAGAGAGGGGGGGCTCAACATGAGAGAGGGGGGATCAACATGAGAGAGGGGGCTCAACATGAGAGAGGGGGGATCAACATGAGAGAGGGGGGATCAACACAAGAGAGGGAGGGATCAACATGAGAGAGGGGGGTCAACATGAGAGAGGGGGGATCAACATGAGAGAGGGGAGAGGATCAACATGAGAGAGGGGGGCTCAACATGAGAGAGGGAGGGATCAACATGAGAGAGGGGGGTCAACATGAGAGAGGGGGGATCAACATGAGAGAGGGGAGAGGATCAACATGAGAGAGGGGGTCAACATGAGAGAGGGGGTCAACATGAGAGAGGGGGTCAACATGAGAGAGGGGGTCAACATGAGAGAGGGGGTCAACATGAGAGAGGGGGTCAACATGAGAGAGGGGGGATCAACATGAGAGTGGGGGGTCAACATGAGAGAGGGGGGGGTCAACATGAGAGAGGGGGGGATCAACATGAGAGAGAGGGGGGATCAACATGAGAGAGGGGGATCAACATGAGAGAGGGGGGGATCAACATGAGAGAGGGGGGATCAACATGAGAGAGGGGGGATCAACATGAGAGAGGGGGGATTAACATGAGAGTGGGGGGGATCAACATGAGAGAGGGGGGGATCAACACAAGAGAGGGAGGGATCAACATGAGAGAGGGGGGATCAACATGAGAGAGGGGGGATCAACATGAGAGAGGGGAGGATCAACATGAGAGAGGGGGGGATCAACATTAGAGAGGGGAGGATCAACATGAGAGGGGGGGGATCAACATGAGAGAGGGGGGGATCAACATGAGAGAGGGGAGGCTCAACATGAGAGAGGGGAGGCTCAACATGAGAGAGGGGGGATCAACATGAGAGAGGGGGGGGCTCAACATGAGAGAGGGGGGGATCAACACGAGAGAGGGTGGGGCTCGACATGAGAGAGGGGGGCTCAACATGAGAGAGGGGGGCTCAACATGAGAGAGGGGGGATCAACATGAGAGAGGGGGCTCAACATGAGAGAGGGGGGATCAACATGAGAGAGGGGGGATCAACACAAGAGAGGGAGGGATCAACATGAGAGAGGGGGGTCAACATGAGAGAGGGGGGATCAACATGAGAGAGGGGAGAGGATCAACATGAGAGAGGGGGGCTCAACATGAGAGAGGGAGGGATCAACATGAGAGAGGGGGGTCAACATGAGAGAGGGGGGATCAACATGAGAGAGGGGAGAGGATCAACATGAGAGAGGGGAGGATCAACATGAGAGAGGGGGTCAACATGAGAGAGGGAGTCAACATGAGAGAGGGGGTCAACATGAGAGAGGGGGTCAACATGAGAGAGGGGGTCAACATGAGAGAGGGGGTCAACATGAGAGAGGGGGTCAACATGAGAGAGGGGGTCAACATGAGAGAGGGGGTCAACATGAGAGAGGGGGGATCAACATGAGAGTGGGGGGTCAACATGAGAGTGGGGGGTCAACATGAGAGAGGGGGGGATCAACATGAGAGAGGGGGATCAACATGAGAGAGGGGGGGATCAACATGAGAGAGGGGGGGATCAACATGAGAGAGGGGGGATCAACATGAGAGAGGGGGGATCAACATGAGAGAGGGGGGATCAACATGAGAGAGGGGGGATCAACATGAGAGAGGGGAGGATCAACATGAGAGAGGGGAGGATCAACATGAGAGAGGGGGGGATCAACATGAGAGAGGGGAGGATCAACATGTGAGAGGGGGGGATCAACATGAGAGAGGGGAGAGGATCAACATGAGAGAGGGGGGATCAACATGAGAGAGGGGGGGATCAACATGAGAGAGGGGGGGTCAACATGAGAGAGGGGGGCTCAACATGAGAGAGGGGAGAGGATCAACATGAGAGAGGGGGGCTCAACATGAGAGAGGGGGGGATCAACATGAGAGAGGGGGGATCAACATGAGAGAGGGGGGGATCAATTTGAGAGAGGGGGCTCAACATGAGAGAGGGGGGATCAACATGAGAGAGGGGGATCAACATGAGAGAGGGGGGGGATCAACATGAGAGAGGGGGGGGCTCAACATGAGAGAGGGGGGGATCAACACGAGAGAGGGTGGGGCTCGACATGAGAGAGGGGGGCTCAACATGAGAGAGGGGGGGCTCAACATGAGAGAGGGGGGGATCAACATGAGAGAGGGGGATCAACATGAGAGAGGGGGGATCAACATGAGAGAGGGGGGATCAACACAAGAGAGGGAGGGATCAACATGAGAGAGGGGGGTCAACATGAGAGGGGGGGATCAACATGAGAGAGGGGGGATCAACATGAGAGAGGGGGCTCAACATGAGAGAGGGGGGATCAACATGAGAGGGGGGGGATCAACATGAGAGAGGGGGATCAACATGAGAGAGGGGGATCAACATGAGAGAGGGGGGATCAACACAGAGAGGGGGGATCAACATGAGAGAGGGGGGTCAACATGAGAGAGGGGGGGGATCAACATGAGAGAGGGGGGATCAATGAGAGAGGGGGGATCAACATGAGAGAGGGGGATCAACATGAGAGAGGGGGGATCAACATGAGAGAGGGGGATCAACATGAGAGAGGGGGGCTCAACATGAGAGAGGGGGGATCAACATGAGAGAGGGGGGGATCATGATGAGAGGGGGGGCTCAACATGAGAGAGGGGGGCTCAACATGAGAGAGGGGGGATCAACATGAGAGGGGGGGCTCAACATGAGAGAGGGGGATCAACATGAGAGAGGGGGGATCAACATGAGAGAGGGGGGATCAACATGAGAGAGGGTGGGGATCAACATGAGAGAGGGGGGATCAACATGAGAGAGGGGGGGATCAACATGAGAGAGGGGGGATCAACATGAGAGAGGGGGGCTCAACATGAGAGAGGGGGGCTCAACATGAGAGAGGGGGGGATCAACATGAGAGAGAGGGGGATCAACATGAGAGAGGGGGGATCAACATGAGAGAGGGGGGGATCAACATGAGAGAGGGGGGGATCAACATGAGAGAGGGGGGGATCAACATGAGAGAGGGGGGGATCAACATGAGAGAGGGGGGGATCAACATGAGAGAGGGGGGGCTCAACATGAGAGAGGGGGCTCAACATGAGAGAGGGGGGAATCAACATGAGAGAGGAGGGGATCAACATGAGAGAAGGGGGATCAACATGAGAGAGGGGGGGCTCAACATGAGAGAGGGGGGGATCAACATGAGAGAGGATGAGGCTCAACATGAGAGAGGGAGGGATCAACATGAGAGAGGGGGGGCTCAACATGAGAGAGAGGGGGATCAACATGAGAGAGGGGGGGATCAACATGAGAGAGGGGGGATCAACATGAGAGAGGGGGGCTCAACATGAGAGAGGGGGATCAACATGAGAGAGGGGGGATCAACATGAGAGAGGGGGGATCAACATGAGAGAGGGGGGGATCAACATGAGAGAGGGGGGATCAACATGAGAGAGGGGGGATCAACATGAGAGAGGGGGGATCAACATGAGAGAGGGGGGATCAACATGAGAGAGGGGGGATCAACATGAGAGAGGGGGGGATCAACATGAGAGAGAGGGGGATCAACATGAGAGAGGGGGGGATCAACATGAGAGAGGGGGGATCAACATGAGAGAGGGGGGATCAACATGAGAGAGGGGGGATCAACATGAGAGAGGGGGGATCAACATGAGAGAGGGGGGGATCAACATGAGAGAGAGGGGGATCAACATGAGAGAGGGGGGGATCAACATGAGAGAGGGGGGATCAACATGAGAGAGGGGGGGATCAACATGAGAGAGGGGGGATCAACATGAGAGAGGGGGGATCAACATGAGAGAGGGGGGATCAACATGAGAGAGGGGGGGCTCAACATGAGAGAGGGGGGATCAACATGAGAGAGGGGGGATCAACATGAGAGAGGGGGGATCAACATGAGAGAGGGGGGGATCAACATGAGAGAGGGGGGATCAACATGAGAGAGGGGGGATCAACATGAGAGAGGGGGGGATCAACATGAGAGAGGGGGGATCAACATGAAGAGAGGGGGGATCAACATGAGAGAGGGGGGATCAACATGAGAGAGGGGGGGATCACATGAGAGAGGGGGGATCAACATGAGAGAGGGGGGATCAACATGAGAGAGGGGGGATCAACATGAGAGAGGGGGGCTCAACATGAGAGAGGGGGGGATCAACATGAGAGAGGGGGGATCAACATGAGAGAGGGGGGGAATCAACATGAGAGAGGGGGGGCTCAACATGAGAGAGGGGGGATCAACATGAGAGAGGTGGGATCAACATGAGAGAGGGGGGCTTCAACATGAGAGAGGGGGGATCAACATGAGAGAGGGGGATCAACATGAGAGAGGGGGGATCAACATGAGAGAGGGGGGATCAACATGAGAGAGGGGGGGATCAACATGAGAGAGGGGGGATCAACATGAGAGAGGGGGGATCAACATGAGAGAGGGGGGGATCAACATGAGAGAGGGGGGATCAACATGAGAGAGGGGGGATCAACATGAGAGAGGGGGGATCAACATGAGAGAGGGGGGGATCAACATGAGAGAGGGGGGATCAACATGAGAGAGGGGGGATCAAACATGAGAGAGGGGGGATCAACATGAGAGAGGGGGGATCAACATGAGAGAGGGGGGGATCAACATGAGAGAGGGGGGATCAACATGAGAGAGGGGGGATCAACATGAGAGAGGGGGGCTCAACATGAGAGAGGGGGATCAACATGAGAGAGGGGGGATCAACATGAGAGAGGGGGGGATCAACATGAGAGAGGGGGGATCAACATGAGAGAGGGGGGCTCAACATGAGAGAGGGGGGGATCAACATGAGAGAGGGGGGATCAACATGAGAGAGGGGGGATCAACATGAGAGAGGGGGGATCAACATGAGAGAGGGGGGATCAACATGAGAGAGGGGGGATCAACATGAGAGAGGGGGGATCAACATGAGAGAGGGGGGATCAACATGAGAGAGGGGGGGATCAACATGAGAGAGGGGGGATCAACATGAGAGAGGGGGGGATCAACATGAGAGAGGGGGGATCAACATGAGAGAGGGGGGATCAACATGAGAGAGGGGGGATCAACATGAGAGAGGGGGGATCAACATGAGAGAGGGGGGGATCAACATGAGAGAGGGGGGATCAACATGAGAGAGGGGGGATCAACATGAGAGAGGGGGGGCTCAACATGAGAGAGGGGGGGATCAACATGAGAGAGGGGGGATCAACATGAGAGAGGGGGGGATCAACATGAGAGAGGGGGGATCAACATGAGAGAGGGGGGATCAACATGAGAGAGGGGGGGATCAACATGAGAGAGGGGGGGATCAACATGAGAGAGGGGGGATCAACATGAGAGAGGGGGGATCAACATGAGAGAGGGGGGGATCAACATGAGAGAGGGGGGATCAACATGAGAGAGGGGGGATCAACATGAGAGAGGGGGATCAACATGAGAGAGGGGGGATCAACATGAGAGAGGGGGGATCAACATGAGAGAGGGGGGGATCAACATGAGAGAGGGGGGGATCAACATGAGAGAGGGGGGATCAACATGAGAGAGGGGGGATCAACATGAGAGAGGGGGGATCAACATGAGAGAGGGGGGATCAACATGAGAGAGGGGGGATCAACATGAGAGGAGGGGGGATCAACATGAGAGAGGGGGGGATCAACATGAGAGAGAGGGGGGATCAACATGAGAGAGAGGGGGGATCAACATGAGAGAGGGGGGATCAACATGAGAGAGGGGGGATCAACATGAGAGAGGGGGGATCAACATGAGAGAGGGGGGATCAACATGAGAGGGGAGGGATCAAATGAGAGAGGGGGGATCAACATGAGAGAGGGGGGATCAACATGAGAGGGGGGGATCAACATGAGAGAGGGGGATCAACATGAGAGAGGGGGGATCAACATGAGAGAGGGGGGATCAACATGAGAGAGGGGGGATCAACATGAGAGAGGGGGGATCAACATGAGAGAGGGGGGATCAACATGAGAGAGGGGATCAACATGAGAGGGGGGGATCAACATGAGAGAGGGGGGATCAACATGAGAGAGGGGGATCAACATGAGAGAGGGGGGATCAACATGAGAGAGGGGATCAACATGAGAGAGGGGGGATCAACATGAGAGGGGGGATCAACATGAGAGAGGGGGGATCAACATGAGAGGGGGGGATCAACATGAGAGAGGGGGATCAACATGAGAGAGGGGGGATCAACATGAGAGAGGGGGGGATCAACATGAGAGAGGGGGGATCAACATGAGAGAGGGGGATCAACATGAGAGAGGGGGATCAACATGAGAGAGGGGGATCAACACAAGAGAGGGGGATCAACATGAGAGAGGGGGGATCAACGTGAGAGAGGGGGGATCAACATGAGAGAGGGAGGGATCAACATGAGAGGGGGGGATCAACATGAGAGAGGGGGATCAACATGAGAGAGGGGGGATCAACATGAGAGAGGGGGGATCAACATGAGAGAGGGGGGATCAACATGAGAGAGGGGGGATCAACAACAAGAGAGGGGGGATCAACATGAGAGAGGGGGGATCAACATGAGAGAGGGGGGGATCAACATGAGAGAGGGGGGATCAACATGAGAGAGGGGGGATCAACATGAGAGAGGGGGATCAACATGAGAGAGGGGGGATCAACATGAGAGAGGGGGATCAACATGAGAGGGGGGGCTCAACATGAGAGAGGGGGATCAACATGAGAGAGGGGGGGCTCAACATGAGAGAGGGGGGATCAACATGAGAGAGGGGGGCTCAACATGAGAGAGGGGGGATCAACATGAGAAGGGGGGGATCAACATGAGAGAGGGGGATCAACATGAGAGAGGGGGGATCAACATGAGAGAGGGGGGATCAACTGAGAGAGGGGGGGTCAACATGAGAGAGGGGGGATCAACATGAGAGAGGGGGGATCAACATGAGAGAGGGGGGGATCAACATGAGAGGGGGGGATCAACATGAGAGAGGGGGATCAACATGAGAGAGGGGGGGATCAACATGAGAGAGGGGGATCAACATGAGAGAGGGGGGATCAACATGAGAGAGGGGGGATCAACATGAGAGAGGGGGGATCAACATGAGAGAGGGGGGGATCAACATGAGAGAGGGGGGGATCAACATGAGAGAGGGGGGTCAACATGAGAGAGGGGGGATCAACATGAGAGAGGGGGGCTCAACATGAGAGAGGGGGGATCAACATGAGAGAGGGGGGATCAACATGAGAGAGGGGGGATCAACATGAGAGAGGGTGGGGCTCAACATGAGAGAGGGGGGGATCAACATGAGAGAGGGGGGGATCAACATGAGAGAGGGGGGATCAACATGAGAGAGGGGGGCTCAACATGAGAGAGAGGGATCAACATG